>NC_080177.1:82950093-83222593 GCF_950295315.1 Erinaceus europaeus
TAAACTTCTAGGAATATTTCCTCCCTTAGTCTCTGAAATTAAGTCTTTGTGAATATGTTATCAATGTTCTCTCTCATACATAGTAGGAAACCACCTCTCACTTTCTCCACTGAAACAGATGCATGATGTCTTGTCCTAAGTGGATGAAACAATTAGGAATGGACACATTTTGTTAAAAGTCAGTAATTTATTTCATAAAAGTGTTTAGCATCTCTCCAATATTTCACTAATGCCTGATTGATCTAGTAGCTGTTATGTTACTAACAATGTAAGTTTCCCTTAGATATTTGTTTTTATTATATGAAATCACCAAGAATGAGAGTTCACTGTGTGCTTATAACACATTTAATATTATAAGTACGTATGGAAATTCACACAAAATATGTCTTAAGAGTTTATGTTTATAAGAAGCAATGCTGATATTCATTTTGTGAGAAAATCTAATTATCCCAATAAAAATATAACACTAACGAGCTTCCACATATATTTGAAAAGATAGTAAGAGTAGCAAAAACCATCCAAATTGACATTAAAAAGCAGGGAATACATTTTTAACCAATAGTATTTTTGAAGACAGGCGTATTTAAAGGTTTTTAAAAACTTTTACAATCGTGTATTGTGTAGGAAAAATGTTAGTAACATTTGGTTTTCCATGTGATGTCAAAAGATCTATAATTATCCTCAATTCAGCTTGTGAATGACTAATTACAAGAATAAATAAACAACAACAAGCCAGAACTAATGATAAGTAATTATAACACCAATGATAATCTAGTTTGTCTCAGAGATGAATGGGATATGGGAATAGAGACTATGATGGTGAATATGTCAGTCTGTAGTATTATCTCACTGTAGGTGAAAACCTCTACACCACACTTT
This sequence comes from Erinaceus europaeus, assembly GCF_950295315.1. Lineage (NCBI taxonomy): Eukaryota > Metazoa > Chordata > Mammalia > Eulipotyphla > Erinaceidae > Erinaceus > Erinaceus europaeus. Next base: position 82,950,973 of record NC_080177.1, read on the forward strand.
TTCCCCAACTACTTACATTTTAGGCGAGTGAGAAAAAAGGACAGTAATAAATTCTTAAAATTAATGTTGAACACTCGCATTTCTTCATTATCAAACTGGGTTCAAAGCTAATAATTGAGGGAGTCGGGCTGTAGAGCAGAGGGTTAAGTGCAGGTGGTGCAAAGCACAAGGACCGGCATAAGGATCCCGGTTCGAGCCCCGGCTCCCCACCTGCAGGGGAGTTGCTTCACAGGTGGTGAAGCAGGTCTGCAGGTGTCTATCTCTCTCCATTTCTCTCTGTCCTATCCAACAACGACGACAACAACAATAATAACTACAACAATAAAACAACAAGGGCAACAAAGGGAATAAATAAATAAAATAAATATTTAAAAAAGCTAATAATTGAATAAAGGTATTAAGCTTAAATGACATTATCTATGCTTTATAGCAAATAATAAAATATAAGTTTTAATTTTTATTATCTTTATTTATTCGTTGGCGACTGCCAGCCAGAAATTGAGAAGGAGGAGATACAAGGGAAAGAGAAAGACAGACACCTGCAGCCCTGCTTCACTACCTGTGAAGCTTGCCCCTGCAGGTGGGGAATGAAATATAAAATTGTCAAAAATCAAAAAGATAGAGGATCAATTCTAATACTTCAGTTTATGGTGTTTTAAGTAACTAAAATCAATATTTTATAGCATCTAAGATTAGGTTATGGTAGATAGTAGGGTTTTATAATATCCATTATAAAGTAACTCAAAAATACCTTCTTTCACTTCTCAGAAATGCACAAAATTTAACTTGTGGAATTGCTGACTATCACTATTAGAATTTACATTCCTGAGATAATATTTAAATTTTAAAGATCATCACATTTTCTAACGTTAGAAAGGGTTGAATTATATAATGTGATAGATTTTAAAGCTGCCAAAGGATAGTTTACACATTCAAGTGTGTGAATTACTGTGCAGTCGGCCCTGGGTTTGAGGCCCGACTCCAGTAAGGGGCACTGGAGGCCTGTCAGCAGTAATGACAAGATGTCTCTCCTCAGTCTTTGACTGTCTTTCTCTCTCCACTCTCGTTTGCTCTCTCTCCAGAATAAAAGTATGAAAAATGTATTTCAAGAAATAAATTAGCTTGTATAAATAAGATTAGGACACAAAGAACATAACAACTATTATTTCTATCATAAGCTAGGGTTGAGCAGGACTCTGGTATCTCTCTCTCTCTCTCATTAAATAAAGATACTTTAAGAAATAAACAACTTGAGGGTGAGGCAGTAGAGCAACAGGTTAAGTGCAGGTGGCACAAAATGCAGGTGGCACAAAATGCAAATCCTTACCACTGTAAGGATCCCGGTTCAAGCCCCCCCCGGCTCCCCACCTGCAGGGGAGTCGCTTCACAGGCGGTGAGGCAGGTCTGCAGGTGTCTCTCTTTCTCTCCCCCCTCTCTGTCTTCCCCTCCTCTCTCCATTTCTCTCTGTCCTATCCAACAACGATGACATCAACAACAACAGTAATAACTACAACAACAATAAAATAACAAGGGCAACAAAAGGGAAATAAATTTAAAAAAATAAATAAATAAACAACTAGCGGCCAAGTGGTGGTACACCTGGTTGAGCTCAAACATTACAATGTGTATGGACCTGGGTTCAAGCTCCTGGTCCCCACTGGCAGGGGGGAAGCTTCATAAGCAGTGAAGCACTGTTGGAGTTGTCTTAGTCTCTTCCGTTCTGTCTCCCCTTATATCTCAATTTCTATGTCTATCTAAAATGAATAGTAATAAAATAAGCAAAAATCTGTATTATTATTTGACCAGAGCACTGCTCAGCTGCATGACTGAACTTGGGACTTTCAAGCCTCAGATATGAGAATCTCTTTGCATAGCCATAATGCTATCGACCCTGCCCCCTGAGGTTATTTAAAAACTAAATAAGTAGAGGCTGCACAGTAGTGCAAAAGATTGAGCGCACATGTCACAAAGCACAAGGATCAGCATAAAAATCCTGGTTCGAGCCCCCGGATCCCCAAGAGAGTCGCTTCACAGGTGGTGAAGCAGGTCTGCAGGTGTCTGTCTTTCTCTCCCCCTCTCTGTCTTCCCCTCCTCTCTCCATTTCTCTCTGTCCTATCCAACAACGATGGCAGCAACAACAACGACAATAATAACAACATCAATAAACAACAAAGGCAACAAAAGGAAAAAGGCGGCCTCCAGGAGCAGTGGATTCATAGTGCAGGCACCACGGAGCCCCAGCAATAAGCCTCAAGGCAAATAAACAAACAAACAAACAAACAAATAAATAACAGTTGAGCTAGCAAATAACTCATTTGGATAGTGTACTTTTTGGCATGTACATGACCCAGATTTGAGCTGAAGCACCACTATATTGAAGGCAGCTTCACGGTTGGTCTCTCTCTCTCAAATTAAAAATAACTGCAATTTTTCTCATTTTCATTAGTGACTTAATATTGATTTACAAAATTATAGGATCACAGTGGTAAAATTCCATACCTTTCCTACCACCAGAGTTCTGTGTCTAACCGCTCCTTCCATTGGAAACTGCAGTAGTTCTCACAAGATCACAGATATGTTTTTTTTTCTTTTTTCTTTTTTAGGGGATTAATAGTTTACAGTTGATAGTTAAATACAACAGTTTATGTTCGCTTGGCAGCACATATGCTAAAATACAATAGTTTGTACAGGCATAACATTTCTACATAACAATATAACCCCTACTAGGTTAACTATGGTTAAGATGTTGGTTATTGTTACACGCCTTTGTATATTCTCATGAAAAAAAATATATGTTAGCAGAGGGCTTTCTTGATACCTATAAGGACATGGAAAAAGAGAAGGCAGAAAAATAAAAGAGGTAAACAGGACTTAAGAAATAATGACAGGGGAGAGAACATGAGGAGAAACAGGAAGTAACTGGCTGCCCTGTTTTGCACCGAAGCTCAGTACCCAGGGGAAGGAGTGAGCAGGAGAGGATGGGAGAGAACTTGGGGCCAGGGCATAATAAACACACTCCTGTGTCAGTGGCTGTGCTTTGCAGCATTAACCCTTTAAAAAAGAAAAAGAAAAACATCATAACATAACGTACATAAACTTGAATTCATGTCCAGATGTCTTGTGAATGTTCATTCTTCTAACACAGCACACACAAAACACAGAGCTTTTATTTATCGGATGATATGGACATTTCCAATGTATCTGACAGCATTGCCAATTCTGTGGTATTCAACTGGAGGCCTTCTCAAAAGTTTGACACTTTGCCATTTCTCATTAAGTATGATGCAATTTTCCAGCTAGTCATTGTGACAGTGTGCTTGTCCTCAAAACATTTGAATAAATTTTGCATAATGTTATGTCTGACATTATACCCAACATTTTTTAATAATGTCAAGATATGTCACTGTATATACTTAGCAATTCTGCCAAAAATCATCCAGTGTTGTTTATAGTATAAATCTTTTTTAAAATGCAATGTGCTCATTGAATTGTCTGGTATCGCATTATAATGCATAGTTAACTGTCATCCTTTTTAACTTTTATTTTTAAATTAATACTTGAATACAATTGTTAGTGGTAGTTTGAGAACTTGAAGGATTTATTACTCTCCGTGTTAGTTGTAGAAGTCAGATTTTATTTAAAATGTTTTATGTATGTGTAGGTCTCTTGATGTCAAAAGAAATTTTAAAACTAGTTCATATTCCAGTACCAAACAGTTTTGATGACAATGGCCCTATAATACAGTTTGAAATCTGGGAGTGTGATGCCTCCGGTTCTGTTCTTTTTTCTCAAGATTGTTTTGGCAATTCTAGGTCTTTTCTGGTTCCAGATAAACATTTGTAGCATTTTTTCTATTCTCCTAAAAAATGTGGTTGGGATCTTGATGGCAATAGCATTAAATTTGTAGATGGCTCTGGGTAATATATTAATTTTGATGATGTTAATTCTTCCAACCCATGAACATGGAATATCTTTCCACTTCTTTGTGTCTTTTTCAATTTCTTTGAGTAGTGACTCATAATTTTCAGTATACAAGTCTTTCACTTCTTTGGTTAGATTTACTCCTAGATATTTTACTGTTTTTTGTTGCTATAGTAAAAGGAATTGATTTCTGGATCTCAATGTCTTCTAAGTTTGTGTTTGCATAGAGGAATGCCACTGACTTTTGAATGTTAATTTTATAGCCTGACACCTTACTGTATTGCCTGATGATTTCCAAAAGCTTCTTGCTGGATTCCTTAGGTTTTTCCATGTATACTATCATGTCATCTGAAAATAAGCAGAGTTTGACTTCTTCTCTTCCAATCTGTATCCCTTGAATTCCTTGATCCTGCCTGATTGCTATGGCAAGAACTTCCAACACTACGTTGAATAGTAATGGTGATAGAGGGCAGCCCTGTCTAGTACCTGATCTGAGGGGAAATGCTTGCAGTTTTTCACCATTGAGTATGATGTTGGCTGTAGGTTTGCTATATATAGACTCCACTATCTTCAGGAATTTTCCATCTATTCCCATTTTTTGTAGTGTTTTGATCATAAAGGGATGTTGTATTTTGTCAAAGGCTTTCTCTGCATCTATTGATATGACCATGTGGTTTTTGGTCTTGCTTTTGTTGATGTGGTGGATCACATTGATTGATTTACGTATATTAAACCAACCTTGCATGCCTGGGATAAACCCCACTTGGTCCTGATGAACAATCTTTTTGATATACTGTTGTATCCGGTTGGCTAGAATTTTGTTCAGTATTTTAGCATCTATGTTCATCAGAGATATTGGTCTGTAGTTTTCTTTTTTGGTTGTGTCCCTGTCTGCTTTTGGTATCAGGGTGATGTTGGCTTCATAGAAGCTGGCAGGGAGTATTCCAGTGTCTTCAATTTTCTGGAAGACTTTTAAAAGTAGAGGTATTAGTTCTTCTTTGAAGTTTTTGTAGCATTCATTTGTAGAAACACCCTCACGCTAGCCCAGCAACAAATAGAGCAACTATAAAAGTAAACAACAGGAAAAAAAGATACAACTAGAACCATAAAAGGAGTGCACACAAGGAAGGAAAAAATAGACTACCAGGACATGTACAGTCGCTCAAAGGGAAACGAGGAGACTCACAGTAAACACAGAACAAGAGGACAATGGAAGTCAGAGCGTACACACTGAGTGGTGGTAATGTGGAGGCCTTGGAGGACGCAAACAACAGATCAGTTCCCTCATTACCGACCAGGGACACCACTGGTTGGATGAAACTTCTCCAAGTTCCCAGTGTATCATATCTCTGTTTGTAGTGACAAGTGAGGAGTGGGTGGGCCTACAGATGTGGGCTGAGGGAATAGCTCCCTGTGATTTCAGTGGGTAGACCAGTAATCCGACAGGTCTCCTCTGGCCTGCTCTGCAGTTAAGGACCAGTCAAGGGAAGGCCAGACACACTTGCGCTTGGCTCTGAAGCAACAGTTAAGTCTGGCCTGAAAGCTGGCTGTCCACTTAGAGGATACCTACTCAGGTTTCTAGCTCACTCCTTTCTTATTGCCCTTGAAGCTGTCCTGTGTTACCTGCTGGTATTGTTCTCTCTGAAGACTCAATCGAGGTACAATATGAGGAGTGGGGTAAAGCTAAACAAAACAAACAAACAAAAAAGGAAACACTGAATTCTCTGGGATGTTTAATTTCCTGGCCCTGTGTGGCCACAAGCAGTTTGCTCGAAATCCCTCCTGGCCCTCCTCTCAGATCACTGCCCCAGGTAGTGATGATCTGAACAGAAAGCTGCTTCACTCCAGGCTGCAAGTTCACAAATTGGGGGTTTGATGCCTCTTCAGTTGTGTCCCAGGACACTGCTGGTCCTAGGACAGCTGTGACTAACTTTTCTGATTCTTGCACTTTATGAAAGGTCACAGTAAATTATTTTTAACATTTTTATTTTTTAAGATCTTTATTATTTTTCAATGAGAAAGATGAGAGAGATAGATAGATATACAGACAGACAGATAGGAAGGGAGTCCAGAGCATGGCTCAGCTCTAGCCTGTGGTGGTGCTGGGAACTGAACCTGGGACCTCAGTGTCTCAGATATTAATGTGTTTTGCAAAACCACTATAGTGTCTCCCCAGAACCACAGCAAACTTTTTCCTGCTATAATCTACAATGCAATTTAGTTGTGGAATGCTGTCAGCCAGGTTCTCTGTTGGGGAGTTCAATGCAGTCTCCTACAGACTGGAATTGCCTGATTCAGGGCTTGGGGGTAGGAGGTATGTGGAGGTGAACAATTCCCAAGTTGCCTTCATCCTCTTTAGTGTTCTGACATTTTCTTCGGTTGTGCTTGGCTGTTCTTCTGTTCACATATACTGCAGGTTTCCTGTGTGACTGATTTGCATCCCTTTCTCACAAACTCCTCATATTCTCTGTAGTTTTTTTGGGGGTCAAGAAAATTAAGGTCTGAAGATATTTCTTTAGCAAGTGAACCAGGATTTTTTACATGCAGCCATGTTGGCCCCACCTTCACCTACTTTCCTTAATGTCTATACTTTCACTACATGTATAGGATATTTTAAAAAAACTTTATTTCCCGTTTGTTGCCCTGTTGTTTTATTGTTGTAGTTATTATCATCGTTGTTGCCATTGATGTCAACATTGTTGGATAGAACAGAGAGAAATAGAGAAGACAGAGAGGGGGAGAGAAAGACAGACACCTGCAGACCTGCTTCACCGCCTGTGAAGCGACTCCCCTGCAGGTGGGGGGCCGGGGCTCAAACCGGGACCCTTTTGCCGGTCCTTGCGCTTTGCACCATGTGTGCCTAACTCACTTCGCAACCACCCAACTCCCCATAGGATATTTATTTATGTTTACATACAAAGAATTAAAAAGAGATCACCACACCCCAAAAGCTTCCATCATTAGAGTGGGGGGTGGTCTTAAACCAGAGTCATGCACATGGCAAAGAATGTGAGAGAGATAGAATACATTTACACATAGCTGACCACTGGACTAAGCACTCTGGCTCCTTATTCAGATATATTCATGAACCACAAATGCCCAATAGCATTGGCTGTTCCCTGCTTTGTTCTAACCTACTAGCTTAAATACATATTTGCAAATGCCTCTTCTCAAACCTGTTTGCATTACTTAGCATTAAAAGTTATAAATCCATCTTATGGGATATTATATAAATCACAGTTTTAAAGTTTGTTTCATTTCTTTCTTTATTTTTTAACACCTGTAGACCTGCTTCACCACTTGAGAAATGAACCCCCTGCTGGTGGGGAGCCAGGGGTTCAAACTGGGATCCTTAAGCCAGTCCTTGTACTTGTAAAGTATGTTTCTATAAAATATTTTTTGGAAATATTGGGGATAACTTAAGTTAGTCCTTTAAATTAACAACAAATACCTAATACATAATGAAAGAATCAATAATATAAGAATCATATGCATTGAAAACTACATAAGTGCTTTTACTTTCTTAGTTATCTCTTAGGATATAAAGATACACACAGCAATATATAAATATGTATATATATATATATATTATACACACACAAGGTATATATACTGTGTGTGTGTGTGTGTGTGTTCTGTAGGAATTTCCTCAGAGAACATAACACTTTTATTTTTGCATACTTAGGGTCATGCACGTAATTGATTTCACCACTCTGGGTGAATTGATTTCCTTCAGAGAGACAAAAGGGCAGGCAACAAGCATACAGATAGAGACACTAGAACGTGTTAGCTTTCCGTGGTCCTGCTGTATTGGAAGTATCGGTGACTAATATCTTAGTTAAAATAAATACTTAGATGTTTTAGTTTAAAATAGGATGTTTAAGTTAAATGAAACCTGAAAACGTTATTCTTTGAAAAGTTTATTTATTTCCTGGGTAGAGACAGAGAGAAGGGGGAAAAGAGAGGGAGAGAAAAGAGAAATACCTGAATTACTTCTTCACTGTCAAGTTTCTTCCCTACAGGTGGGGACCAAGGGCTTGAGCCTGTGTCCTTGACATGTGCCCTCAACCAGATGCGCCACCACGTGGCTCCAGAAAACAGTTTATTCTTATAGTGTCATTAGATGGCGCTGTTCTCATTATTTATTTTATAAACCATGTAAAACATTTTGTACTTTGTGCATTAATATAATTATAAACATTATTTATTATAAATGTGCATGTAATAGTTAGAAACTCTCAGTTTGTCCTAATTTGCTGTTGAAATACATGTGTTTTCATTTTTTGGGCAGCAAGTCTATTTGAGGAGAATTTTCTGGCAATCTCCATTATCAGATAATTGGAGATTTGAACAATATGAATTAAATAACCCTTTTATGTGAGTCCTTTTCACACATGAACTAAGCAGAGTACTCCATACTAGGTATTCAAGTAGAGAGAATGTTGGTTAGGGACGGTGTAGGTCAACAAGTTAATAAAAATGCAAAGAGAAAAGGAAGAACAAACCAAAGTGAAAAAAAACAAGCTTTGCATTAATGTAAACACTCTGTACTCCACGGTCCTACCCAACTTCCAATGGGAAGAAACTTGGGTTCTGTGAATTTTATACACCTGAGTCAAAATAACGATTCATTTCCTTGCAATAGGAAAATTGACCACTAACAAGCATTGTTTTCCAATAATGTGCTTGCCCTCTTGGTGGACCTCAGTGGGACTCATATATGAGCATGAAATATTATTCATGCAGGACATAGGAATGTTTCAATTATTGGTGAATTTATAGCATTTTTAAAAATCATATTATTATCTTTATTTATATATTGGATAGAGACAGCCAGGACTCGAGAATGAAGGGGGAAAGAGAGAGGGAGAGAGACAGAGAGACACCTGCAGCCCTGATTCACCACTCCTGAAGCTTTCCCCTTGCAGGTGGGGACAGGGAGCTTGAACCTGGGTCCTTGCTCACTGTACTGTGTGTGCTTAACCAGACGTGCCAACATCTGGCCCCGGTTTATAGCATCTGGATTCACAGTGCAAGCTCCTGTTCATTGACAGTGGGCTTCTCTTACATCCCTCTCATCTACCTTGTCTTCTGTATTTTCCAGAAGGTTCCACAAATGCAACATTCTCTTTGGTTCTTAGTGAAAAATGCCAACTAGGTTGAACTATAAAGTTATTTGTTCTTAGAAAATGACACAATCTCCTAATTAATCCTATTATTAGTGTAAACTTATCTTTGTTATCTTTTTAATTAATTGATTTTTAAAATATTTATTTATTTATTTTCCCTTTTGTTGCCCTTGTTTTATTGTTGTAGTTACTATTGTGGTTGTTATTGATGTCATCGTTGTCGGATAGGACAGAGAGAAATGGAGAGAAAAGGGGAAGGCAGAGAGGGGGAGAGAAAGACAGACACCTGCAGACCTGCTTCACCGCCTGTGAAGCGACTCCCCTGCAGGTGGGGAGCTGGGGACCCAAACCGGGAACCTTATGTAGGTCCTTATGCTTTGCGCCACCTGCATTACCACCCGATTCCCACTGTTATATATTTTATATGAAAGCATGTTTATTATTTGATATAGCTTCAGTTAAAAAGGTGTTTCTCCTCTTAGATATGTGGATCATATTTTCATACACAAACTGATTCTCCTACTGCTTTCTTCTTTGTCAATCTAAGTTGGCCTTTGGCTCAGAATTAAATGCTGCAAGTATGTCTCACAATATACCTAAGCAAACATGCTCCTTTGAACCCTTTCCTCTTCTTTCTGCCATTTTGTTCATTCTCTTAACAACTTAGATGGTGCCCAATCCTGTTTTCATTTCCTCATGTAACATTCATTCACTTCCAGGTAACACCCCTCTGTTATTACCGATACACTGAGAGAGGTGCCATTAACTTCAGCCTTACCTATATTACCTGACATTTAAACATACATTTTATTACTTCTTTATGGCATCATCCTTTTTTATAGCATCTATACACTTAATAATTCCTCCAGAATGAAGCATCCCCCATCCATAATGCTTTGAACTTTCCCTACAGCCATAAGCATAGCCTCAACACCTAGGCTTTTTAACTCTTAGAAGGACTAAATGCATAGGAAAACTTTCACTTCTGTTTTTAAATTTTTAAATAGTTTTATTATTGGATAGAGACAGCGAAATTGAAAGGGGAGGGGGAAGATAGAGAGGGAGAGAGACAAAAAGACACCTGAAGTCATGCTCCGCCACTCATGGAACATTCCCCCAGCAGTTGGAGACCTGGGGGCTCGTACCTGGGTCCTTGAGTACGATAATGTGTGTGCTTAACATGGTGCCTCACCATCTGGCCCCACACTTTCACTTTAGTGACTGTGCTTTTTGTCAAAGAAGTTACACCCAAACTGTTGGCTACCATTCTTAGAAATTGCCTTTTGCATTTAGTACTGTCACGTTTTGGACTTCTTTTGTCAGACATTTTACTTATTTTTGTTGTGGTCACCACAGAATCACTGCTGTCAGTCAACTTTTTCAGATTAGAAAGAGACAGAGGGAGAGGGAAAGACAGCACAGACTAAAGATTTCTCCAATGAGGTGGAGGCCGGGATCAAACCTGCGTCTCTCGGTGGTGCACCTGGTTGAGCGTGCTTTGCAATGTTACAAACTTATGTCTCTCCATGACCACACCACAGTGCAGTGGCTAGGTGAGCTATTGGCTGGTGCCCTAGATTTTTTTTTCTTCTTCTTCTTCTTCTTCTTCTTCTTCTTCTTCTTCTTCTTCTTCTTCTTCTTCTTCTTCTTCTTCTTCTCCTTCTCCTTCTCCTTCTCCTTCTCCTTCTCCTTCTCCTTCTCCTTCTTCTTCTTCTTCTTCTTTACCAGAGCACTGCTCAGCTCTGGCTTCTGGCATTGTGGGGGATTGAACCTGGGACTTGAGAGCCTTAGGGATGAAAGTCTCTTTGCATAACCATTATGCTATGCCCCCATCCCCTAGATTTTATTTCTAACTCATGGGATGGGCACATTGAATATCTTAAAAAGGTCTGAGACAGCAGGTCCCAGGCTGAAATGTTCCTCTGTGCAAGATGAGTAGGACCATCCCATGCAGTTATTTAAGGAAAAACCCTAAGATTCATAACCACACTACTCACCCTCCTACCAATACCACCTCCCCACAGCTCTCAAGCAATTTCTTCTTGCCATTTTCTCTGACAAGACACTGGTCCCAGATCCTTTCAGAGAAAGAAAATTGCATGCCATTTAAAATTGACCTTTGGAAAGTAATGTAATCACTTTAACTTTCCTCACCATTAAAAATGGAATTAATCACAACAACAAGGGCAACAAAAAGGGGGGAAAAATGGCCTCCGGGAGCGGTGGATTCATGGTGCAGGCACCGAGCCCAGCAATAACCCTGGAGAGAAAAAAAATGGAGTTAATGACAAGAGAGAGTTGAGGACAGAAAAGACACCCGCTTGTCCTGTGCATCACACTATGAATGAAGTCTCAAAAATAGTAGTGTTTATATGATCTCTTTCCAGGAAACAGCCACATGATTTTAATAGCTCTGCTTAAGTGCCAAACAAAAGCTTTCCAGTTCTCTATGTTAAATCAAGAACGGCTCTTTCAACTATGATCAGTTCATTATGTCATCTATTTTTTTATTTTACTTAAGAAGAACAAAGAATTAACTCTGAGGTCCTTCAAGATATGATCCCAGGCTTATCCCCAAGTCTATTTCTAACCTTCAACTTCTTTCTAACTTAGGATGTTAGGGGAACACAGGGGCACGTGGAGTCAGGCATATGGACATTATCAATTCTATGTAATTGCTTTGTAGTCATAATTATGGTGTTTATTTTAGTTTTTACTTTTTATTATATGTATTGTTGGATAGAGACAGCTAGAAATCAAGAAGGGAGGAGCAGATAGAGAGAGAGAGAGAGAGAGAGAGAGAGAGACCTACAGCCCAGCTTCACCCCTTATAAAGATTTCCCCCTGTAGGTAGGGACCGGGGGCTTGATCCTGGGTCCTTGCACATGGTAACCAGGTGTGCTGCCACTGGGCCCCATGTTTATTTTATAATTGAGGACAAATCCAGAAGATAGACACGAACACTGCACTGTACTAAATGTCATCACACAGAAGTGCCATATTTTATGGAAACACAAACATATGATGGTCCACCTGATGTTTAGGCTTTAGAGATAACTTGGCGTGTAGTATAGCATTGTAGCCTCTGAAGTAAGTGCCATTAGTTTCCAACAGTCTCCCAAAGAGTAGCACTTAGGGAAATGATCACAGTGTGGTGAAAACATGGACTTCCTGTTTTCAAGCCATCTGGATTCTTACCAAAAAAAGAAAGAAAGAAAAAGAAAGAAAGAAAGAAAGAAAGAAAGGAAAGAAAGAAAGAGAGAGAGAGAGAGAGAGAGAGAGAAAGAAAGAAAGAAAGAAAGAAAGAAAGAAAGAAAGAAAGAAAGAAAGAAAGGAAAGAAATATATAGTCTGCTGAAACTCCACATCTCCCATGGGATCGATTATCTCTTTTTTAATTGTCCATTTGCCTACAACTAGATCTTGCCTAGAGAGAATGTGACAGCATTGAAGTTATTTAAGTATCTCAAAGCATTGATAAGCATACATTTAAATGAATTTTAGTAGAATCACAGTCAGTCTACTCTCTATTCCACTTCCTGTTCGTTTTTTTCTCTCTTTTCCTGATTTCTTTATCCATGTCTGCTTTGTAATATCCATGTTTCTTTGCTTAGTTAAATTTTAATTTTTGATTGTGTAGGGATTTCTCTTTCTTTTTTTGCAGGGGAAGTTTGGTCATTTTTTAAATGATTTTTCCCTTTGCTGATATAATTTGATAGCACAGAGAGAAATTGAGAGGTAAGGGGGGTGTAGGTAGGGAAAGAGAGACAAAGAGACACCTGCAGCTCTGTTTCACCATTTGAAGCTTCCCCTCTGCAGGTGGGGACCCAAGATTTGAACCTGGATCTGTGTGCATGGTAATATGTGTATTTAACCAGGTGTGCCACCACCCAGCCCTGGGATTTCTGTATTTCAAAATTGTTCAATTTATTCAAGATCCTATGGCAAGAAATGTTTTATTATACTTCATCAATTCACACACAGTGTTAATTAAGGAAACATAAAGGAGTCACTTTACAGCATTGTTTTCTGTGTTTGAAAAGAAGTAATAAGGATCAGTCAGTTGCATTAATATCAGTTCTTCATGGTGTCAAAGTTAGTTTTCTAAAACATAAGAGAATCCACTGAGGAGTGGAGGCATATTGCCTCCTTCAGTTCTTCTTCTAGCGTTTGCCCGCCTCCTTCAGTAGGCGATAGCATCAGATAGATGTGTTATATTGCGTTGTTAAAGTTGAGTTAACATGAGTCGTGTTTCTGGTTATCTATGTAAAATTTTGTCCTGACTTTTCCCACAACCCAGCAGATATTATAATATAGATACTGGCACAGAGAAATTAATATACTCATGTTATCTTGAAAGTATAATTGGTGACTGTTCAGTACTGCATGCATAGTCCATGAAGAACAGTGGACCAGAGAAAGATTTGTGTTGTTATTATTATTGTTGTTGTTGTTTTATCTATCAGCTTGTATCTTCTTTTTAAATTATTGTTTATTATCTGTATATGTTTTCATATCGTTTCTTTAAGTCCATTAAAGAAAACGTGTCTGCTGCAGCTGATTGAGCACACATGTTAACAGTGCACAAAGACCAGGGTTCGAGCCTTGGTCCCCACCTGCAGAGGAAAAGTAATGCAGGTGTCCCCCTTTCTATCTCCCTCTTCACTTCTGATTTCTGTTTTTAGTCCGTAAATAAAGATGATTTTTAAAAATGTTAGCAAGAGAGAAAGAAAACGTGCCCGTAACCCAGTGTTATAAAGGTCCTGTACGTGCAAACCCAGCTCCAGCCTTGTGTTCTAAGCCACAGTCTAAGTTATACATCTCAGAAACTTTCACCATGGTAACTGATAAATGAACATGAAAACTATCAATAAACTGGCTTGCCTAAATTGTTAACTCGTGCCTTCTATAGAGGTCTGTGTAAGTTAGATACTGCCCGTTCATTATTAGTTGCCTGATTTTTCTACTGGCTCTTACTATTACTAGTTGTAGTTTAATATTAACAAGCTTCTTGCGTTGTTATTTGGAAATAATTCATCGAGATCTATCAACAGTCTTCCTTTGTGGTGTTGTGTTTGGAGAGCATTCAATAGCCCTTACTCTTGAGTATTACTTTAGAGACATTTTATTCCTCACGAGTGGAACAGTGAGCTGACAGACTTGCCATCACACTTTGCCAGTATTGAAACTGTTACAAAGGGATTATGAGATTTATCCAGGGCCAGAGTGCTACTCCTTGGCTAGTTGGCTGAAAATTATATTGCAGATGCCTGATTCTTAACCCAATTGGCTGTGCAACATCCCTTGAGAACATTGGTGTTAAAAGATTCAGGCTGTTTCAATTTACTCTTTTAATTAAAACATAGAACTGAAGAAGAAACAAATAAAAGAGATGGGAGCAGTGCTTAAAATCTCAAATCTCTCTCTCTCTTCTCTCTCTCTCTCTTTCCCCTCCCCCTCAGAATTTTTTTTTTACAATGTTGTAAAAAGGCTCCATCGTCACATTTCTGAACAACTGCCACCTTTTCTTTTTCATTAGGTACCGTGTCACCTGCATAGGCTCAGAATGATGCTTCACATTTCATTTCTTCAACACAAGACAGCATCATTAGAAGTTACACATGACTCCAAATCCTGCCACCTAGGGAACACAATACAATGTGCTACTTCAGTAGACTTCATCGAGAGTTGGAAGTTACACAGAATCCATCCTTATTTTCTGAGCACAAATTATTCATAACCTCTCAAATTTAGTCAGTAGCTTACTAGCTTTGCACGTTGCTTTCAGAGAAGGATGTTAAAAACAGAACTTGGACTGGAGTTGGTGTATGGCACCAAAGTAAAGGACACTGGGTTAGGGCAGAGGGGAGAGTTCAGGTCCTGATGCAGTTTTTGAGTGTTCTGTGGAAAACGGTGAAGCACCACACATGTACCAACTACTGTATTTTATTGTCTACTGCAAACCTCTAATCTCCCCCATTAAAGGGCAAAATAAATTTCACTTGTAATAAGCGAACCATCTACTATAAAATTATCTGCTTTTAGATTACACAGAACTTAGTAGTGATATTTTCTGTCTTTCTTACTTGTGGTTTGCTGGTCAGTATGAGGGTAAGTTGAGTATATTTAATTCATCATTGACTGTAAGTAGAAAGATGATGTTTAAAACATTACATTGGAAGCAACCCAAATAATGTGATATTTTTATGTGTGTAAGGTATTTATAAATATCAGTTGATCATAAGCAAACTGAATGTTTTAACTATGTGCAGATAGCACTCGTATGTAGAGATGTGTTACCGTGAGTCTGAATCATGGAGGAAGAGTGTGGATATTAAGTTTCCTGGTGATTGGGTCTCTGTGCCTATGCTGTTGCCATGGAAACAGAAGCTCTATGCATCCATTTGTGGTAAGGACCTGCCAAGGAAAGGAAGGCAGGCTTTGACTTGTGTGCATCTCTTTGCAAAGTTGTGAGTGGGTGTAAAATACTACTACTTGCTGGGATCGTCCTTAAACACCTATAAATCAATGGATCATGATTACAGGATGAAATACTGTCAGCATGTGTCGCCTGTGTTTGTATAGATGCAATTCTGGAGGCCCAAGTTTTATAGAGAACGTAAACTGAACTTCTAGATGAAAGTTGCCAATAAAATTTGCAAAATGTACCTAATAGATACTTTACCATCTGCTTTACAAATAATGAGTACCATCATTCAGTGCTGGTAGAATTTTATTTTTCAGGGAAAAAATATTCAAGGACACTAAACTATGATTCATGTATATGATCCTATTCGTTCCATTGGTTGATAATGACTGAATTTGATAATTCAGTATAACAATGCACATATCTGTAAATAAGCATAGTACACTTATTGGTAAATGTAGCGAATATTTAAGAGATTCTAAAGGAGAAAATGAATTAACTACTATGTTGAGAATTCAGAAACTCCATTCAGACTTAATTCACTTGCAGAAAAATTTCATTCTGAATTATACAAAGTCTAGTGACTAGTGATCCTAGAGCCGGTGCAATGGATAAAGTGTTAGAGTCTCAAGTGTGAGGTCTGGAGTTCAGTCCCTAGCAGCACATGTACCAGAGTGATATCTGGTTCTCTCTACCTCTTTGCCTATCATTCTTCATGAATAAATAAATAAAATCTTAAAAATGAAGAAGAAAGCATTAAAATAAAAAGCAAAGTCTAGTGACTATATGAAATCAATTTTAAACAGATCTTTAAAGACACCATCATCTTGATCAGTGTATTGTAAATGTTAAGTGTTTAATTCTCATCTTTTCAGGATTGCTTTTAAATTAAGTAGGATAATATGCTTTATTTATTGCAGCTCCCCTGCAAATGTAAACTCCTTTGTTTACTATAGTGATTGCATAGTTTTAGTTAGCAACACTTTATGTCTGTAAGTAGATGCCTAGGTGTGGTCAGTATTTTTGTAAAATTTCAGAATATTTCATAAGCAACATGTCTGTTAGTGACTCTGTTTAAAAATTTTGTAGTTGTATTGTACTGTAAAGATATAACAAAATCATGACCTCCCCCCCATCCTTTTTAAAATTTCTTTAGCCTTTTTTAAATTATAATATAGCTAGTAGGCAACTAAAGTTTGTGGAGTTCTTTTGTTTTAACCGTAGTCAAAATAAGTAAAGTAAGAATGTTTTGTCAGATGTGGATTTATTTAAATAAAAATGATTCTGATTAAATTGCTTAAGCTTCTATAGAAAGAGAATTGTCAAAGTAACTTTCTGTAAATGACATGATGTTTACATTCCTCCTGTGTTCAAAATGCACATTCCTCTTCCTAAACGATTGCCCAAAATGTTTTCTACTGGAGAAAAAAATAAATCGATATGTGTACTGGTATAAACACATGGGTCAAGAAATAAGCCAGTCAGTAGAGTGTCTCTACCTCAGCATTCAGGAGGGCTGGGACCACCTGGCAATACAGACCACCAGGGGGCGACATGAGTGCTGAGGTGGTGCTGAGATGCCTTCTGTGTGTTTCTTTCTCCATATCTTCTCTCTACTTCTCCCTCCACTTTGTATAAAAGAAAGAGTGATTAGGTTGTGATCGGCGGATGCAATATTATTTGGTATGGACTGGGAGATGCATACAGGAAAGTGGGCCCTATCCAAGGGTGCCAGGACTGGGGGAAGTAGGGGCTCTATAGTGGAGATGTGAGGTTCCTGCTGTCTTAGGGTTCAAAAAGACAATCGATAGTTAATATTATCATCACATTATTTGTTAATTGGGTGAACTTTGAAAAGTCCCTTTGTTATGGTTTGCTGTACAGTACCCAGTATCTTGTATATAGCTGTGCTATTGGATGCTTCTAATCTACTTGGTCTAGGCTTTTGAGAGAGTCTGCATATCAAATACACAGCCTATATATTAAAAAGATTCAGTTTGTCTTTTGAGAAACTTTGAGACATACAATTGATTTCCCCCTCTCATATTAATTAACTACTGATTTATATGTCTACATTTTGCTAGGTTCAGCGGGGAAGCAATTACAGAAGCCAGACCTTCTACCTTCTGCAACCCTCAACGACCCTGGGTCCATGCTCCCAGAGGGCTAGAGAATGGGAAAGCTACCATGGGAGGGGGTCGGTTATGGGGATTGGGTGGTGGGAATTGTGTGGAGTTGTACCCCTCCTACCTTATGTTTTTGTTCACTAATCCTTTCTTAAATAAAAAATTTAAAAAAAAAAGAAAGAAAGAGTGAGAAAATTGACCCAAGGATAGCATGTAGCATTGGAATTCCATATGCAGGAGCCTCCACTCCATTAAATAAATAAATAAATAAATAAATAAATAGATAGATAATATATTTTAGCTTTGCTAAAAATCAGTTAGTAGTGAGATTCTCTTTATCATTACATATTCTCTGGCAAAGGATGTCAAGTTCAGGAAAGCAGAACACTCGAAGTACGAACCTTGCACATACCAGCTACTTAGGGAGTCCTGCCTTTTGCAAAATAGCTTCATATATCAGATAGAGGACTTAGTACCAAATACACAAAGAACTCACTAAACTCAACAATAAAAAGACATCCCCATTAAAAGAGGGGCTAGGGATAACAGCCCTATTTTCAATCCATGATCGTGTCCTAACACCATAGATCCAGTGTTATTAGCAAATGACCTCGCCAGAGGCTTTTGACAGAACCCATGAGGATGGGCCCATGAATGTATGAATGTTTGCTGGCTGGAGAACCTATTTCATCCACTTTTTCTATTCTGGAAAGACTCCAGTTTCCTTTTCCAAAAGTTATTTGCTTGATGTACAAATCTTACTTTCTGCAGATTCCACCCCTTACCTTGTGAGGAACTCACATTCTCCTCATCTCCAGAAAGTCATTACAAAACACTTGATATGCTTGACTTTTGATTTTAAACCTTTACATTCTAATTGTGTATCACATTTAGCCTTTAATGTTGATTGCAAAGCACTTTATAGAATTTCATCAGACTGCAAGGGTATCTCCCAAGGTGTGAGCACAGCCTGAGCTGAGTTAATTAATAGACTCCATCACCAGATGTCTTAAGTTTCTCAGTTATAAAAATGTTACTTTATAAAAAATTTAGGTGAGTAATGGCATTAAAGCTAAAGTCATTATGACACCGACCTTAAGGTTTCATGCAGTTCTGGGTACCAGGACTGTGTTTGTTCAGATACAAATGTAGTTAGGTCAAAACACATTACTTATGTGGTGAAAAGTCCTATATTTTTTCATCTATCTATGTATCTATCGTCTTTTTTTCTTTCTCATCATAAATCTTCGTGTGTGTGTGTGTGTGTGTGTGTGTGTGTGTATGTGTGTGCACGCACGCGCGCACGTTTGGCAAACTCTTTACGTATTTTGGTTATCAGCCTTTTGTCTGATGTACAGCATGTAAAGATCTTCTCCCATTCTGTAAGGGGTCTCTGGTTTAGGTGGTGGTTTTTTCTCTGTGCAGAAGCTCTTCAATTTTATGTAGTCCCATTGGTTTATGTTTGTTTTAGTCTTCCTTGCAATTGGATTTGTATCATTGAAGATGCCTATAAAATTCAAATGGAAAAGAGTTCCACCAATATTTTCCGCCAAGTATTTGATACTTTCTGGTCGAACATCCAAGTCCTTGATCCATTTCGAGTTGTCTTTTGTATCTGAAGAAATGTAGTGGTTCAATTTCACTCTTCTGCATGCTTCAACCCAATTTTGCAAAAAAAAAAAAAAAAAAAAAAACCATTTATGGACGAGACTCTCCTTTCTCTATGTAGTAATTTAGCTCTCGTTGTCAAAAACAGATGTCATAGGTATGGTGGCTTATTTCTGGGCTCTCAGTTCTATTCCACTGGTCAGTGTGTCTCTCTTCCAGTACCAGGCAGCTTTGATTACAGTGGCTTTATCATATAGTTTGGGATCTGAGAGCATGATGCCTCCTATTCTGCTCTTTTATTTTCAAGATTGGTTTGTTGATTTTAGGTATTTTTTGGTTCCAGATAATAAATGGTAGCTTTTGTTTTATTCTCTTAAAAACATTCATGGGACCTTGATGTAGACTGCATATAATTTGCATATGGCTCTGGGTAGAATATTTGTTTTGATGATGTTAATTCTTCCATCCCATGACCATGGAATAGCTTTCCACTTCTTTGTATCTTTTTTTTTTTATTTTCTTGAATAGTGACATGTAGTTTTTAATATACAAGTCTTTCACTTCTTTTGTTAGATTTATTCCTAGATATTTTATTGAATTTGTTGCTATAGTGAATGGGACTGATTTCTAGAGCTCTTCTTCTAGCTTAGTGTTTGCAAAAAAGAATGACACCTTACTATATTCCTTGATATCTAGAAGCTTCCTGCTGAATTCCCTAGGTTTTTCTCTATATACTGTCTTATCATCTGCAAATAGCAACAATTTCACCTCTTCCAATCTGTATCCCTTTAATGATTTTCTCACGCCTAATTGTTACTGTGTGAACTTTCAGTACTATGTTGAATAGTAATGGTGATAGTGGGCATCCCTTCTCGTATCTGACCTAAGGGGGATGCTTCCAGTTTCACACCATTGAGTATGATGTTGGCTGTAGGTGTGCTGTATATGAACTCCATCTTAAGGAATCTTCTATCTATTCCAGTTTGCAGTGTTTTGATTATAAATGAATATTTGGATTTTGTCAAAGGGTTTCCGTACATCCATTGACTTCATCTTGAATGGGGCTTGAAGAAATAATGTTATGTGAGATAAGCCAGAAAGTCAATGGTGGATATAAGATGATGTCACTTATGGACTAAAGTTGAGAAATAAGAACTGAAAATGGAAACACAGTGAAGAACTTGAAGGTTTGACATATTGCAGCAAAGTAAAAGACTCTGGAGGTTAGGGGAAGGGATTTTAGGTCCTAGCACATGATGGAGGAAGACCCAGGCTGGGAATGAGAGTGTTTTCCCTAAAACTGAGAAACTTTACACATGTACCAACAACTTTATTTATTGCAAACCATTCATCAACAGTAGACATTCTGCTTTAAGATTCCTTCAGATTCTCATTCTCACCTACTGTTAGAGAGCTTACTCTGGGGGATATGAATGTTTATCTTGGCAAAGTTGTAAAAACTGCAAAGATTCCAGGTGGACTGTGAATGGTAACCAATGAAGATGACATCAATTCTATTCCCAAGTTTCCTTAATGGGGAGTAGTAAGTCAATCTGTTAACGTGCCTGGTGGTGTAATAAGTGACACCTCTGTCTAGTGCCTTCTTTTCTCTCTTTGGCAAAAAGCTAATCACATATTGAGGAAAGAAGATTCCCTCTGTCACAGAGAGTTTGGCCTCTGAGTGCAGTGCCATCCCATTACTCTGCTAAGGACCATTAGTTTTTGTCTGTGGCCTGTGCTACAAAAACAAAACAAAACTGCAGTTATACCTGCACTTTTTTGTTTGTTTAGTTTAGTTTACTGAGAAAAGAGTAAAAGCTACAATTCCAGATTTTCTTTTGAGTGGGAGCATTTGGAAGATAGTAATGTTTTCCTCAATAACAGTCACAGTTTTTGGCATAATGACAGTGACAGGCAAAAAAGGTTCAGATCACTTGGATTAGTTTTCAAGTTACTCACTCCTATTCTGAAGCAAATGTATAAAAGGCCAAGTCTTTAGACATCTAACATACTCTAAAGTAAGCACATTGTTTAATTTATAGATTATACAGAAGTATGAAATAAAGTAGTAGCAATTCTGTTATGTTAACAGATATAGTCATTCTCCAACTAGTAAATATTACAACAATCTAAAATAGTTATCTTAAGGGAAAAAAAAACAAATAAAAAGAAACAAATCCAGAATTCTTCATTTTTTTTTCTTTTGATGTAGCATTGATCAGTCATTTCCATTTTTTCATATTTTCTATTTATTGTCTATTCTATATACTTTGCTGTTTCAGGCTAAGCTGTGTATCTATATGGCAGTTAAAGTAAAAGACACTAACCATAAAATGTGTATGTCTGTATGTATTGGCACATTTATAAACATACATATCAAGCTCAAGGCTAACATTATTCGCAGTAGGGAAGGCAGAAAGCTTTCACTCTTAAAATCAAGAACCAGACAAAGATATCCATTACCTCATCTATTATTCAACCGAGTCTTCAAAGTCCTCACCACTGCTGATTTACAGCCAAATGGCCAACAGCTAATGTGAAGCAAAGGATGTCCTTATGGTGAGCATTGTTAGGAATGGCTGGAGAAATAGCTCACTTAGTGTCTGCTTCTTGTCATGGTCATGACCCAGGTTGGAGCTAAGCCTCTACCCCATTGAAGGAAGTTTCAGTGTGTGGTCTATTTCACTCTCCCCCCCCATCTATTTCTAAAATAAATAAATGAATTCATAAATATTATTTTTGAAAACTGGACAGATAGATGTAAAATAATGAAAGTAGACCACGAACACTATGTGAAAATATTAAATCAAAATGATTTAAAACTTACATGAAATTCTGGAAACCATATAATACATGGAAGAAAACCAGTGACACACTCCTGACATCAGCTTCAGATATCTGTAGGGCTTCGGCTCCGAGGGTAAGGAAACTGAAGCCAAAACAGACAAATGACACTATATCGAACTGAAAGACTTCTGTCCAGGGAAGAATCTTGTATCAAAGTAAAAAGGCATATGAATAAATAGAAGGCAATATTTTCATATTAAATATCTGATATGGTATTAATGTCCAAAATAGACAGAAAACACATCAAAATCAATAACTAAGAAATCTAGTTTAAAATGTGAAAAAATATGAACATATAAGTCTCCAAAGAAGACGTGTGGATAATCAGAAGGAACATGAAAGTCTGCTCACTGTGTCTTACGAATAAGGAAATGCAAATCAGAACAACTACGAAGTAGTGCCTTACACCTGTGAGAAACATATAGGAAAAATTTGTTGAAAGAGAGAAAGTTTTTTGGAAGTAGCGTAAATTAATATAGTCATTATGGAAGCCATCTGAAGCATACTTCAAACATTAAAATTAGAGATAGCATATGATCCAGTTAACTCAACTTTCTCTTTTTAACCCCCCAAAACTGAATCAAAACTATGTCTGACCAGAGAGATAACATAGCAATTACACAATGGACTTCCATGCTTAAGACTTGAAGACACCAAATTCCATCCCAGGGAAGACCGTAATCCAGAATTAGCAGTGCACTGACCATCTGACCAGAAATAAAAAACAGACAGACAGACAAACAAACAAGCAAACAAAAAACGTGATACATCTGCTCGACGTTTACTGTATGCTGCAGTAAACATTGCTAAAGATTAGATACAACCTGTGTTTGTCAACTGATCAGTAGATAATGCTAAAAATTCTGGTGTCCTTGTTTAAGAGTAAATCCTTTTATTATTTAGTGTGATACTTGACTGTGTTGTTGAATATTTTTTGCTAACATTTTCCTAGCATTTTTATTTATACACTCATCTGAAATATTTATCTGCAATTTTCTTTTAGTGTAGTGAACTTGTCTAGTTTTGGTATCAATGTAATGTTAGCTTCATGAAATTAGTTTAGAAGTGTACCCTCTTCAACTTTTTAGAATAGGTGGAAAAAATTGTCATTGATTCTTTCATAAATTTTGGGAATAATTCTAGAGTGAGCTCAGAAGAGTTCATTCTACTTTTAATTTGGAGGTTTTTAACAGGTGATTAATATATTTTTACTTAATTGCCACCATGATTATTGCTGGGGCTCAGTGCCTGCAAATTCCCCATTCCTGGTGGCCAACTTTTTCCTCCTCTCCCCCATTTTATTGGTAAGGCTAAGATAAACTGAAAGGAGGAGGAGAAATATAGAAAAAGAGAGAAAGATAGACATCTATAGAACTGCTTCACAGCTCTTAAAGCTCCCCTCCTGCAGGTGAGGAAAGGGAGCTTGAACTCATGTCCTTGCTCATGGTAATGTAGTAATCTGGTGTACCATCTTCTGGTCCCTTACAGGTAATTAATCTTACTAGTAATCATTCTGGTAAGATGTGTGCGTTTTCCAGACCAGGAAGATAGTACAGTAGTTATGCAGAAAGACTGTCAAGTCTAAGCCTCTGAAGTCCCAGTTTCACTTCCTAATACCATACATAATAAGGTACAGCTGACACACTCCTAGGAAAAAGAAATTTTAAATTTTCATGATTCAGCCTTAGCAAGAGGTATATTTCCAGCAATTTGGCATTTATTCTAGGTTTCATTAATATTGTATGGTTGTCTATATTCCTGTTTTATTATCCTTAGTATTTCTGTTACCTGTTCTTATGTAATTTCAAGATATGTATGTGTATGTGTGTGTTTCTCCTTTTTATTTCTTAGTTTTAGATACAGGTGAATTTGAAATAGGATCATCAAGAAGTAGACAGTCATATGTGTAATTAAATCTCATTCGTGTAGAAACTGAACTGTTTGGTTAGATTTTATCTTCTTGCTCAACAATGACACCTGATGTGGCTAGAGGAGGGAGGGTCAGAGAGGTCGTTACGGGGTAAGCTCACCCACCCCCTAAAACCTACTTCTTTCTTTGGCTTAAATCCTAAGAAATTCTAATGCCAGATCCACTAGTTCTCAGGGATAGTTGATTTGGGAGTTTGTCCTTTGGGTAACAGTCTAAGAAGTTAGCCAGTGGGGCCTGGGTAGATAGTGCAAAGGTTATGCAAAGAGACTTTCCCACACCACAGCTAAAAAACAGACTGATTAAATTAAAATAAATTGAAAAAATGAAGTTAGGCGATGATCACGAATTCATAGGTAGAAGAACTTAAGAAACAAGAACAGAAAGGGAAAACCCAAAGTGAAACTTGGACTGGGTGTGGCATAGTGTGCGAAAGTAAAGGACCTTTTAAAGGAAGGCAGGAAGGTCAGGCATGGAGCCAGTTTGGGGGCTCCTGGGGCATGATGATGGAAAAAAGAGCCAAGTTAGGGAGTTAAAATGTTTTTCAGACACCTATCACACACAGATGATAAAGTGTACTCAAATGTCGACAGCTGCACTACGAACTATATAACTATATAACCCCAACCCCCAATAAAGAGATTCTTAGAAAGTTTGGACACCTGGCGGTTTGTTGAAACCTTTCGGTTCTCAGGAAGAAACTGGGAGCCAGCTATTCCCTTATAACTTATAAGATGCTGCTGGAGTTTATAGTCAGGTTGTCTTGGCCTTTCTGACATGTATTCCTGATCATCAATGTATAACAGCTACTCAGATTGTGTCTGAAATTCTCTCAAAGAGAAAAGATCCCTGAGTAGCTATATCCTGGAGCCATCCATCCTAGAAACATAATGTCCATGCATGCTACCATCTGGGTTACATCCTGGGAATCACTCTCCTTTCTCCCATTGTTTGCAACACTACAAAAATACTCAGCAGAAAGTACCAGCTATTAAATGTTTACATAGTTCTAAAACTTATCTTCACTTTTTCATCATTTCTGATACTGCCTTACTGTCATTTTTATCATGAATCCTTTTCTACCTTCTACCGTATTGGTTCCATTCTACATATTACCAGCATTAAGGTCTTCGTCATAAAATTACCTGAGTGCAGGAGTCGGGCGGTAGCGCAGCAGCTTAAGCACATGTGGCACAAAGCTCAAAGACCTGAATTAGGATCCCGGTTGGAGCCCCTGGCTCCTCACCTTCAGGGGAAGTGAAGCAGGTCTGCATGTGTCTGTCTTTCTCTCCCCCTGTCTTCCCCTCCTCTCTCCATTTCTCTCTTTCCTATCTAACAACGACGACATCAAATAAAGTTTTTTTAAAAAAGTATCATAACATTTTAAAAAAAATTGCCAGAGTGTGGCTTGAAACTATAGTTTCAAAAGCTCTCACGATAAGTAATTTCACTCATGTCCGAGCTCATGCCTGATATTTCCATTCTGTGGCCCAGTAGTGTATTCCTGTTCATCTTTTCAACTTTCTATATCAGCAGAAGGATATCAGGATAAAATTAGATATTATATTCAGTGTGGAATGACTTGCTTGGCATCAATTCAATAGCAGCAATGTGAGAGTTAAGTAGGTGCTGAGCATGTTGTGCCGAGCGCAGGTCCAGTCTCAAGTGACATTCTCTGTGGGATTCTTGGAGCAGGATTGTTCTGCCTTTCTCATGAATGTCACTTTACCCCAATAGTTTGTCAGTTTCAGTGAATGATGTAACTATGATTTTCCCAACTTCCTGCACCCATTTCCTTGATGGTTCTTTGAGCATTTAGTTTTTATCTATTAAGTTACTAATTTTCAAATTACAGATATTAGTATTAATTACTTTCCAAACATGTGTAGAATGGTGTATAGTAATACAATTATGGAGTTGTTGATTAAGTCATCATTTATTTTCTTAGATGTATGTATTTTTTTTTTCTTTTTCCTCCTCCAGGGTTATTGCTGGGCTCGGTGCCTGCACCATGAATCCACCGCTCCTGGAGGCCATTTTTCCCCCTTTTGTTGCCCTTGTTGTAGCTTCATGTGGTTATTATTATTGCCCTTGTTGATGCAATTCATTGTTGGATAGGACAGAGAGAAATGGAGAGAGGAGGGGAAGACAGAGAAGGGGAGAGAAAGATAGACACCTGCAGACAAGCTTCACCGCCTGTGAAATGACTCCCCTGCAGGTGGGGAGCCGGGGGCTCGAACCGGGATCCTTATGCCAGTCCCTGCGCTTTGTGCCACATGCGCTTAACCCACTGTGCCACCGCCCGACCCCCAGATGTATGTACTTTTATTTAACACTAGATTCAGATTTTTTCAAGAGAACTTTAGTAAATGTTAACTAAATCAGAACATGAGTAGGTAACAACATTTGATTAGATTTGAGTTGGCATTATTCTTTCCAAGCTCACTTTATGTAAATGTTCTTAGCAAATTGATTCTTTAAGGTTGTGACGACTGATTCAGTGACTGGTTGCTTCTCTGAGTGAATGAAGAACACAGACAGTGCTGTGTGCAAGGACTCAACCCCACCAGGAAGGGAGGAAGCAGGGCTGCAGGTGTCTCTCTCTCTCTCTTTTCTCTGTATCTACTCTTCCATTTTAAATTCTCTCTGCTGCATTAAAAACAAAAAAAAAAGGCACTGGGGGCCATGTGGTGACACACCCAGCTGAGCGCACATAGTACTAAACACAAAGGCCAGTGCAAAACCCCACCTGGGTCTGAGTCCTGCTAACCACCTGCAGTGGGGACCCTTCACATGTGGTGAAGCAGGTCTGCAGGTGTCAGTTTTTCTCTCTCCCTCTCTCTCTTCCTCTTCCCTCTCAGTTCCTCGCTATCCTATCAAATAAAAATAGGGGGAAAGTGGGGTGGATGGGCATGGGGAGTGGTTGATTTAAAAAAAAAAGAAAGAAAGAAAAAAGCTACCAGGAACAATGGATGATTCATTGTGCAGTCACTTAGCCAGAGAAATAATGAAAGCTCCAAACACTCCTGTTATTGTTGTTGATTATTACTATATAAGCAAAATGGTAACAGTCCTCAGGATTTATCATCATAAAATATCATATGATGTTAAGATTCGTAATATATATTTTATCTAGAAACAATAAGTTTGGCCAGCTAGTCGTGAAACAACATTTCATCTCTATTTCTAGGTAGAAAAAACATCTTGAAAATTGATCTCTGGGGATGCAGAGGTGAGCTAGGTGGAAATAAAAGAATGTTGATGTCACAATTGCTTGTAGTAGAAATGTCACAGAGAAAGTACAATCCGTTATATAGCCTAAACTTTCTATCTACTGCCATTTCTTTATTTAACTTCTTGACAATAGCATGGTGTGCTTTTGTTAGTTTAAATTAGAAATGTCTTCTAGACATTTATCTTCATTGTGACCTCTGTACCAGGTTCAAGGGATTTGCTGGACTGGTACTTAAGAGAATCTCTTGAATTCTTTAAAATATTGCACCTAGAGGTATAATAGGGGCAGACAATGTATATATATTTGCCATTCAGAACCACTCTTGTTTTGACTTTCTGCCTAATTCATTGTAAACAACAATAGACTGTAATAGTAAGTCTTAGAATGATACATTTTCATCATTGTTAATCACGTTAGCTATGTGTACAAAGCAAAAGTGTGTCTGTCTCTGCATTGTCGAACTGTACACATTTTTCAACAGTGAAACAGCTATTATTACCTCCCTTGTGCCAGCTTTATATGGGGTCTTGGGGAAAAAAATCTTTAAAAGTCTATCTTATTGAGATTTAATTTTTTATTGTAGAAAATTTTGCTAGCATCCCTAAACAGAGCTACTGTTTCTGCTCTGTGGGCCTCTTGCTTCTAGTCTATTTTACCTAAAAGAAAGAAGGAGGAGGAGGAGGAGAAGAAGAAAAGAATGAGGAGAAGGAGGTGCAGGAGGAGGAGAAGAATGAGAGAAAGGAGAAGGGGAAGAGGAAGAGAAGGAGGAAGAGGAGGAGGAGTAGGAAGAGAAGGAGGAAGAAGAGGAGGAAGAGGAGGAGGAGAAGAGGAAGATGATAATACTTTAGTGGTCAGACAGGAAGTTCAGTGGGTAGACCATATACTCACAGGAAGCTCAAAGCTTAATCCATGAAAAATGCAAATGCCAAAGGAGTGTTCTGTTCATCTTATTCTCTCTCTCTCTCTCTCTCTCTCTCCCCCTTCTCACCCTACATCCCTCATTTTTTTCGTTCTTATTTACATTTTGTTTATTTGTCCTTAGCAGAATGGAGACAATTTTAGGGCAACTGGGAGAGAAGGGAAGAGAAAGAGATAGAAAGAAAACTTGAGCCCTGCCTCGCCACTCTGGAAGCGTCTCTGCGTCAGCTAGGAAGCAGGGGACAGAAACCTGGCCCTTCCACTCAACTGGCCGCACCCCTGCTCAGCCCAAACACAGTGGAATCTCAGGGGCACTGGTAGATGACACACTTGGATCGTGCACCTGTTACCGTGCAGGCAGGCCTAGTGTTAAACACTATTACTTACACTTAGCATTGCCTTGAGTCCTGAAAAACATCACTGGGCCTGCTACTCCCATTACCAGGGTATGAAATTTCTTTGAAGGAGATAAAATAGTAGTCAACACTATATTTTCAAGTATGATTATAATTATATTTCTTCTACCAAGTGAAGTTATAACCTGCTTTTTTCTTCATGTGTGATAATTACACTGTGATAAATTATAGGAAAGTTGAGATGTTCTTTGCTTTAAAGTCAAATATTTCTAGTTAGGAGGATTTTTGTCATTCTCTTATGTGTTGGTAAAGTGATAAGTACCTGAAAATTAAAATATTTATTCTCTCTTTTTACATTTTCTAAATCATTTTGACAGGAACTGTCCATCGCTTTTTCATTGGAACACAGGTGACATCTGTTCAAGCATAAATGTAGGGCTGATTTTTTTTTTTACGACTAAAATAACTAGTGGAGATATCATTCAGAGGAACGCAGTAGAAAATGTCTGTCCTTTAAAATCTGAAAATGCAACAGATGCTGCTTCAGTAGTGCAATTAGTAAACACCATAGAAACTACAATGAGAGGAACTTGCTTTAGCGCCTTTACCCTAGGTATTTTACTACATGGCACAACTGTGATAATGTCAGGAAAAACATTCCACTAACAACAGTAAACACTTATTGGGTAAATTGTAAATTGGAGTTGGTACAGATTGCAATGTGGGCTATGGATGGCTTGGTAGATGGAGAGCAGGCTTCTCCCATGTGAGGCCCTGGCTCAATCCCCAGCTCCAAAGGAGAGCATCCAGGGATGCTAGAGTGATGCTGTTCTCTTTCTCCTGTTCACTCTCTCTCTCATTCTTGCTTGTTCTTTCTCAAATATGTCGTTAAAGTTCGGGGCACCAGCAGGCCGGGCTAGCTTCGTGGCGGTAGACAGAGACTCGCGGACACACGGCTGGGCAGAGAAGCTGTATTTCTTTATTCAGGAGCAACGATTAAAAAACTAACCTAAACTAATCAGCACACAGATCTTTCCCACATCTTTCTCCTCTGGCGGCCACGGCGGGCACCCAGCAAGTCCGTAGGGGTAGGGGGCGGGGAGAAGTGGAAGCGCGAAACTAGCAGGGGCTAAGCCACAATCTCCCAGAGGTGGGGGGTTGAGACCAAACCAATGTGAAGCATAGCAACAATTCCCCCTTTTCTTTTTAACTAAATAACCATAGTATCAGGGGTGTGGGGTGAACAGAAACCTATATCGTACAGGCATTTTCAAAAAAAGAAACTGGCACAAACATGGGGGAACATGTAAGCGGGCAACAAGAACCAGTGTGCTGCCAAGGGAAGGCCTGGGGGGGGCGTTTTTGCCTCTGTGGGCAAAGCTTATCAGCTAAAAAACATTTCCTGCCTCTGGGGGCTTCTTTTGCCTCTGGGGGGCATTACTTGCCTCACTGGGCATTATCTAGCATGGGGACGTATGGCCTAGAGTCCCAAGGCAGCTGGCTGCAGTCAGTCTTTGAGAAACCCAGCAGCATAAAGGGAAGCTGCTAGTTTTGTGCAAAGTATCCGAGGTGTACCAGTGAGTCTGATAGAAGTGCCAGTCCAAACCAGATGTCCACCGAAGAATGCCAGGGGGTGAATTGTTGTATGTCTGTCTCGATGGGGAATGTCAGCCATCAGAATTCCACTTTTCTGTAGAGAACTTGACAGCTGCAGTTCACTTACTTATGAAACAAAACTTGTAGCAGGTTAGTTTACCACAATTGATAACTCTATTACAATTGGAAGTCTTTTTCAGTATGATTTTAAGGTTGTTTAAAGTTCAAACAATAAAATGTGGAAAGGTAAACAGAAGAACCATGGAAAAAAAAGCCTCAGGCATGAGAATCATTAGTATAACCATTGTGTAATCTACCATTTCTAATTGAGAAGGTAACCGAGAGTTTTACATATCAACACGTCTATTTAACCTTTTGTTACACCCATTTAAGATGGAGACACACCCTAGGTGTGCACAGGTTTTTTTAGATCAACTTAGTGAAAATATATTTATTTTTAACTAATTTTTACCTCAGACTTTAAATGTAAGTTAATTTTATCTTTATGAGAATTACATTGAAAACCTTTTTCATTTAACTTTGCCTGGTAAGAATATAGCCTTAAAGTTATATTTTTAACCTTAAAGTTAATGTTTACCAAATTTTAAACACACAAGTAAACATGGTCTTCAATACACAAGGAGGAAAACTTTTGTTACGAAGACATGTCATTTTAAACACGAGTTTAGATCTGTACTGTCTTAGCTGTTTGGGGAGTGTGTTGTCCAGCAGTGGCTTTTTGTGCAACTTCAGCTCCAGGAATTGTAGGTTGTGATCTCTGGACAAATCTCTGTGTATTCTAGCTCTTCTGACTTCAGAGCCAAGTTGGGGATCTCGGCCAGGGGGACCAGTCCCAGCAGGGAGCCCGTGGTCTCCAGGTGGTCCAGGATCTGCCCAGACTTCATAGCAGGAGGGCGGGCAGGCCGGCTGTGCAGAAGGCGCGGGCCAAGGTGCCCCGAAGTGGCAGCCAGGATGGGCTGCAGCCCTGCTTGCCATGTCTGCTGCCCTGTTCCCAGCGGCTGAGCAGCGTGGATGGAGCCTGAGCTTAACACCCCACACCACGCGGCAGCGAGCTGATTCATGTGGGCGGGCGGCAGGCAGAAAGCAGTGTGTGGCCCAGAGAGAAATGTTCCAGAAACAGAAACAGTCTCATGAAGAAAGGGCAGAGGCCTTTGGAAACCTCTTCGCAGTCAGAAAAGCAGCCCATAATGGATTCACTTATCTGGGGGTTGTGCAGGTTAGGTCCATGTGGGCGCCATATGTTGTTAAAGTTCGGGGCTCCAGCAGGCCGGGCTAGCTTCGGGGCAGTAGACAGAGACTTGAGGACACACGACTGGGCAGAGAAGCTGTATTTCTTTATTCAAGAGCAACGATTCAAAGACTAACCTAAAACTAATCACCACACTGATCTGTCCTGCATCTTTCTCCTCCAGTGGCAGCGGCAGGGACCCAGCAAGTCCGTAGGGGTAGGGGTGGGGAGAAGGGGAAGCACGAAACTAGCAGGGGTTAAGCCACAATCTCCCAGAGGTGGGGGTGGGGGGGTGAGACCAAACCAATGTGAAGCATAGCAACACAAATAAATATAAGAGATGGCTAGGTCTTCTCTTCAAAGGAATAAGAACAGAACACTTACTTAGTGCCACAAATATTTCCTTTATATAAATAGTTATCTATAGCCACCTGTGCTCACTAATTCTGTTTTCTTGAGGTCAGATAATATTTCTTTGCAGTGCTTGCTAATCCTCTGACAGAAACCCCAAGACTCTCTTTCAGTCCTTATCTATACACCAGAGAGATTGTGAGCTCTGAAGTCCAGCCCAAAGGTAGAGACAGTTCTGCCTCAAGGATAAAGAAGGGAGAAAGGGTGAGGGGGTGCCCATGGCCTGACTTCCATATTGGCTGCACACCCTTGCTCTGTTGCCTTGATGAGTAATTTGAATTGGATGTTATTTACAAAGTATAGCATAAAGCCTGGGCTCACGGCAGCCTGGGAGGTGGTACAGAGCTTAAGGCATTGCACTCAGGAGTGTAGGTACTGATTTAAATCCCTAGGTGTCACATAGGTCAGAGTGTTGGTCTGGTTTTCTTCCTTTTCTTTCATAAAGCTAACTAACTAAACAAACAAATAAATAAACTGAGTTGACCAAGGAGACACTATTTTTAAAATTTTATTTATTGATTCATGAGAAATGATAGGAGAGAGAGCAAGAACCAGACATCACTCTGGTACATGTGCTGCCAGGGATTGAACTCAGGACCTCATGCTTGAGAGTCCAATGCCTGATCCACTGCACCACCTCCCAGACCACATGAGCCACTTTATTTTTAATTGTATGCAATATATATATATATATATATATATACAAAGCCATTAAGATTTTGTGCACTGACAACTAACAAAATAATTTAAACTACCATTTAAAATTGAATCCAACCACAAGACATACTTGGGAACACATTTAACAGCATATATTTGACAGCTGGGGAGACAACATAATGATTATGCAAAAAAGACTTCCATGCCCTGCCAGAGGCTCTGAGTTCCCAGGTTCAATCACAACATCACCAGCTGATCAGTAATTTGAGAAGAAAAAAAAATGTTAGAAGCTACATTATTGAGCAGAGAACCAGATGTGTTTATTTAGCCCTATCTGTAGCATTTTACCTAGAAGACCTCATGGGGGAGAGCTGTGAGTACACACCAGATTGGAGCAGAGACCGGCCGCCACTGTGTCTGCAAGGAGCTGTGTTCCAGACGTCTGGTCTTCTGGCTGCCCATGACCCTCAGCAAGTCCGTGTTCTGTCCAGGGTCTTCATTTGGAGGTCTCTTTCTGAGGGAAAGCTGTGGACACAAAGCACCACTCTTCCCACAATTCCCCCTTTCCTTCTCCCTGCCTTTAGTCTCCACTTCCAGAATCGGCAGGTGTCTCCTTTTTTCTCCTCCTCCTTCTTGCTTCTCTGAATTAGAGAGCTGACCCCATTTTATGTGCCAAATATGCCTATGTGAAAATGCAACAGGAGGTAGTCGGAGGCTTCTTTGTTTTAGATTTCTGCCTCTACCATGGCATTAAGTGACGAAAAGCTTGCCGCTTGTTTCCATTTTGGGTTTATGCCTTTAATTGTCTATTTTGACACCTGGCAATAATTTTCTTACCAGCTCAGCTGAGGCATTGACAATATGTTTAAGATACATGTACTAATGGAGGTATTGGGAGAATCTGTATATGAAAAGCATAAATTTTTATGCCAAAAAAAGTCATGATTTCTTTAAACAAGCACTTGCTGTTAGGGACTGTGTTGATTCTGTATCTTAACGTGTGCAGTTAGTAATGTGATGGACACAGGTATGCATATTATTTCTTTAGGTGTGTAGTTTTTGTTCTCTGGGTAACTATCTTGGTGGAGAATTTCTGGATCCTATTGTAGAACTATTTTGAATATTTTATGGAATCTCTATATTGCTCTGCATCAGACTTGGACAAACCTGTGCTCCCATGAGCAGGATTGAAATGTTCCTCTTTCTAAACATCCTTATCTATAGCAGACAGACTCACTCATGTGTGGAGTTTAAGAAATAAAGTGGGGGGGGGGGCCTCAGGTGGTAGCACAGTGGGTTAAGTGCACGTGGCACAAAGTGCAAGGACCTGAGTAAGGATCCCGGTTTGAGCCCCCAGCTCCCCACCTGCAGGGGAGTCACTTCACAGGCGGTGAAGCAGGCCTGTGGGTGTATCTTTCTCTCCCCCTCTGTCTTCTCCTCCTCTGTTGTACTGCAACAAGGAGGAGAGAGAGAGAGAGAGAGAGAGAGGAGATCCAGAGCAGAGAGGGAACATAGTTCTTTATTCGTGCAGGCACCTCAGAGTTGGGTGAGAGCGCAGTGGTTTGGGCCATGTGGAGCTATCCAAAATGGCTGCCTCACGCAGAAACCTAACCTGCGTCTAATCACCGAAGTGAAAATCAGGTAAGAGAGACAGGGACAGAAGAAGAAAAAGTTTATAGGGCAAAAAACTGGAGTGACGAGCCGGGACAGGATTGGTTGGGAAAGGGACTCTGAGAATGTCCCAACTCTCGCAGGAACTGGCAATAGCCTGAGGGGACAACATGGCAGATGTGACTGCATCTGCACAATTTCCCAGCATCTCCTCTCTCCATTTCTCTCTGTCCTATCCAACAACAACATCAACAACAATAATAACCACACCAAAACTAAAACAACAAGGGCAACAAAAGGGGAAAAAAATGTCCTCCAGAAGGAGTGGATTCACGGTGCAGGCATCTAGCCCCAGCAATAACGTTGGAGGCAAAATGAATAAATAAATGAATCAATAAATAAATGAGAAGTAAGTGAAGGGACAGGGGGTGCTTCATCAGGTAGAGTTCATGTGTTGCCATGCCCAAGGCCCCTGGTGGAGTCCCCTGGCCTTGTCCTGCAGAGTGGAGTCATGAGTATTGGAGACATGCCACAGGTATCTCTGTGCCTCTTAGTCCCCCTCCCCCTTATCTCCTTCTTGCCTCTGAAGCTCTATCAAAAATAAATACATAAATATAAAATCTCAAAAATGGAAAAGAAGGGGAAGAAAACCGTTGTTGGAGTGATACAGTCAGACAGGCTCAGAGCCCAGTGATGAGCCTGGTGTAAAGGAAGAAGAACTGGGGGTGGGGAGAAACAAAGCAAGTATAGACTAGGGAAACTATCTTTCTTCATGATGACCATTTTAAATATGAATCTCACAGTATAGGGTAAGTTTGTAACACCTAAGTGCAGCAGCCATTTGTAATCTCTGGATACCTAGCCTGTATTATAATTTTTTTAAAAAAATTTATATTTATTTATTTATTTATTCCCTTTTGTTGTCTTTGTTGCTTTCTTGTTGTAGTTATTATTGATGTCGTCATTGTTGGATAGGACAGAGAGAAATGGAGAGAGGAGGGGAAGACAGAGAGGCGGAGAGAAAGACAGACACCTGCAGACCTGCTTCACCGCCTGTGAAGCGACTCCCCTGCAGGTGGGGAGCCGGGGGCTCGAACTGGGATCCTTACTCCGGTCCTTGCGCTTTGCACCATGTGTGCTTAACCCGCTGCGCTACAGCCTGGATCCCCCTGTATTATAATTTTAAACACTGCATAAAAGCAATAATCATACTAAATATTTTTGGGAAATATTGTGCTTTTCAGAAAATCTTTGAATTTTTTCAGTCATTCCTTCAAATATCAATTCTGCCATTTGGTCTCCTGGAATTTTTACTATATTTCGTGCTGTGGTATGGGTATCTTTATTTTATTTTATTTTCTTGTTTCTCCTCTAGACTGAGTAATATCAGTTTACCTGTACTTCCTACTGGAACATATTCAAGAACAACAAAAGTAACTTGGCTTATATAAACCGCGCTTTCTTGTTTCGTGTATGTTACTTAATTTTGAGTTGGAAAATATGCATTTTTTATTGATTTAATAATGATTTATAAAACCATAGGATAGAAAAGGTACAACTCCACACAGTCACCACCACCAGAGTTCCATATCCCATCCCTTCCACTGGAAGCTTCCCTGTTCTTTATCCCTGTGGGAGGATGGACCCAGGATTATTTTGGGGTACAGAAGGTGGGAGTTCTGGCTTCTGTGACTGTTTCCCCACTGTACATGGGCTTTGGCCATCATTATAGGATGCTGATCTCTTGCCCTTATCCAGCTTTTGTAATGCTTGGCACATAGGTAGAATTTCTCAGCTCATCATGAAAATTAACTGGAAACCACCTTGTCCATCATCATAGACCAGGATCTGAACCACCTGCCCTAGGGTACATAAAAGTCTTGAAGGTTTACATAATAAAATATGAACATTCTATATCAGACTTGATATATGTAAACCACTCTATATCAGACTTGTCTCCAGTTCTACTAATTATATCAGATTCTATGTTTAATCTGCCAGTTCTGAGTTTAATCCAAGGCTGTAGGCATAACTAAGGTCACCCGATTAGGCAGGCTTCTTTTTAGCCTGCAGACCTGTAGATGGCTATCTATGTTTACCCAGATGTATTCAAAATATCTCTGAAGGCTGGAGACAGAGTTACAGAAATAACAAAGAGATTTCTAATTAATTATTTTATTATTGGATAGAGACAGAAAGAAATTGAGAGGGGAGAGATAGAGCGGAAGAAAGGGACAGAGATACCTGCAACCCTACTTCATCACTCATGAATCTTTCCCCCTCTAGGTGGGGACCAGCAGCTTGAACCTGCTTGAGTCCTTGTGCACTGTAGTTCTGTAGTGTGTGAGCTGTGTGTGTGTGTGCGTGTGGTGTGTGTGTGTGCATGCACACACATATCTGGTTCCAATAAATTATCAGACGTAAATCACTGAGTCCTCAGCATCTCCACATGTCCTGTACTGAGAAGAGCACACAGAGCCTTTACTGTATAGGTGACTTGGCTCAACTTTGTTGTTGAGTTGACCCCTGAATGAGCATCTTGGTGCATCCACAGTGTTGTAGTATTTTAATCAAGGGGACTGGCTTTGGTGGCATCATCTGCCAGTCATTTCACACTTACCCATGTGATGGGGGATGCCAGAGTTTGAAGCAGTGGATGGGGTTGATTGTTTTGGGCCCTATGGCAGGGCATTTCTTTGGCACTTGGTGTTGTATCCTCATCTCGAGAGGAGATTGCATCTTCAGAAGAGACAGCTTGGGGATGGGACTGGGGGTTTGCCTTTGGCCAGCACATAGAAAGTTTTCAGTGCTCCTGATGGCAAATACAGTGGACCTGATAGAGAATAAAAGGAAGTCCAGCCTCTATTACACAGTAGCCAGGAGCAGAGCCTAGCCAATGATTTCCTTGTAAAGGGTCCTCATAAAGGACCTTATGGCTTTGGTAGGTCTTTTGAAGAAAAGTGATGCTCAGTAGATGTCTGATTGAGAGTTGTGATTAAAAATCGGTCTGTAAAACTACATATATATATATGTTCCTGAAGTAATAAAGCCATGTATTGTCCCTACGTGTCAGGCAGCCCCTCACTCTGCTCCATCGCTGAATCTGTGGTCTATTTACATAATCATTGTTTTGACTGAGACCCGCCCTGCCTGCAGGGTATTGGTTAATCCCACTGGTTAGAACCTTCGCAACAACTGCTATGGAAGCTTTCTACCTTCGCACTCTTTTCTTTTCTCTACCCCCTCCTAGCCATTTCCCTTTCCCACTTGCCACTTTCAGTTAAAGAGATATATAAAGGAGTTGTTTCTGATCAATAAAGGCATTGTGTTCCCGCTCCGCCACAAGTTCCTGGTCTCTCTCTAGCGTCGCTGAGTAAGCAGCAGCCCAGGTTGGCTCCTGTGGCGAGTTCTTTTCAACCCAGAGAGCACGTGCCTAGGAAGAAACACCCGCAGTGCTAGCCCAGCACTCACACACATAGACTTTTTTTTTGGGGGGAGGCTCCAGTGTTATCACTGGTGCATGATACTTGCATGATGAATCTACTGCTCCCGGCAGTCATCTTTTTCCATCATTGTTGTTGCTGTTATTGTTTCTGTTGGATAGGACAGAGAGAAACTAAGAGAGGAGGGGAAGACAGAGAGGGGGAGAGAAAGACACCTGCAGACCTGCTTCACCGCCTGTGAAGTGACCACCCTGCAAGTGTGTAGCTGGGGGCTCAAATAGGGATCCTTGCTTGGGTCTTTGTGCTTTGTACTATGTGCCCTTAAGTCTTAACCCAGTGCACCACTGCCTGGCCCCCTACATCCCCATTTTTGTTTAAGAATTTGACCTTTTCGGAGTGCATTATAGGGGTGGTGCACCTGGTTGAGCACATATTTAACAATGCAAAAGGACCCAGATTTGAGCCCCCTACCTGCAGGGGGGAAGCTTTGCAAGTGGTATAAGGCAGTGTTTTCAGGTGTCTCTCTATTTCTTTCCCTCTCTACCTCCCCCTTCCCCTCAATTTCTGACTGTCTCTATCCAATGAATAAATAAAGATAAAAAATTTAAAAAAAAAACATTTCATGACAGAACTGTACAGTGGCCTGTCTGGTGTGGTCATAAGGTCTCCAGGTGACATGATTAATAAATAAGACACTGAGAGGAGAAGTAAACCATAGACATGGAAACATATGTGGGGTCACATTCAGTCTTGATTTTATAAAGAACGTCTTTAGGTGTAAAAGCAGAGAAAGGGGGGAGTCGGGTGGTAGTGCAACGGGTTAAGCGCAGATGGCGCAAAGCGCAAGGACCGGCATAAGGATCCCAGTTTGAGCTCCCGGCTCCCCACCTGCAGGGGAGTCGCTTCACAGGCGGTGAAGCAGGTCTGCAGGTGTCTGTCTTTCTATCCCCTTCTCTGTCTTCCCCTCCTCTCACCATTTCTCTCTGTCCTGTCCAACAACGACATCAATAACAACAATAATAACTATAACAATAACACGAGAGCAACAAAAGGGAATAAAGAAATACTAAAAATATATATATATAATAAAAAAGCAGAGAAAGGACATTTGCAAACACGGGTTGGGTTGTCTTCTGACACATCCTGTGTAGAAAACCTGAAACAGTGTTCACAGACAAGGGGAAATTTCAGTGTACCAAACTGCAGGACATGTGTAACATCCTTTGGCCACAGTGATGGTTAGCATGTCCTCTATAATTAATGCTCGTAGCTGGTGTGGAGAGCGGAGGGCAGGGATGGTTGCCAGGTGATCTAGACATGAAGGAATGGTGGTTTGTGCCTGTTTTTTCAGAAGAATATCACATTGTTTAACTAGGGCTGTAGTACCTTGATGAAAAAAAGAATAAGAATTAATAGCCAATTTGTCAGCTGTCATTTCTCTCTTTGAGGACCAGGAATGTGAATTAATCTAAGTTATAAAGAGCAGACAGGTTCTACTGTAGATGTAAGGTGTTTAGAGTGTAAAACATTTGTAGAAGAGAAGGATCGTTATCATCCCAAAGTAAAGCGGAGTGTATATTCTTCACCGGACCAACCACATGCGCAGAATTAGCTAGAGCATTAACAGGTTGCCATTGGACGTGTCCCACTACAGGAACGACAACAGCATGCCTGTCTCTCAGCGCAGAGGATTGTGGGTCAGTGAATAAATAATGCCTTGATGAAGTTAGCTTTGGAGTGAGTAAGGGAAGTGTAATAGGAAGTAGGTGAGAGGGTATCTAACTCTAAGTAGACACTATTTCATTATGAACTTTACACTGACTCACTGCAGACTATTGTCTACTTTTGCTTTCAGGTATATATTTTGCCCTGATTTATGGATACATGTGAACATATGCTCGATTTTATGGGACCTGGTCTATATCTAGGATTTGAGACTTTGTTAGGAAGTGAACCACCTGGAATGGAATTAGAGAATCCTATGAAAGGAAAGGTCTCACCCGAATAATGAGGCGGAAGTGTTGACATTCCACACCTGACGTCTCTGGACACAGTAACTAGTATAGCCACAGGCCCTTTGGAATATAACTAAAATATGCCTACTAGCTATCTACATAACAGAGACCCTCCCCCCAACACTTCATCTGCACTATTCCAGCCTTTAGGTTCATGATTAGTCAACAATTTGTTTGGCTTTGTATGTTAACTCTCTTTTCAGCCACCAGGTTCCTGATACTACCATGATGCCAACCAGACTTCCCAGAGCAGAGGACCCCACCCATGTGTCCTGGAGCCCCGCTTCCCCAGAGCCCTGCCCCACTAGGGAAAGAGAGAGACAGGCTGGGAGGATGGATCCACCTGTCAACACCCATGTTCAGCAGGGAGGCAATTACAGAAGCCAGACCTTCCACCTTCTGCACCCCACAATGACTCTGGGTCCATACTCCCTGAGGGATAAAGAACAGGAAAGCTATCAGGGGAGGGGATGGGATACGGAGTTCTGGTGGTGGGAACTGTGTGGAGTTGTACCCCTTTTATCCTATGGTTGTGTCAGTGGTTTCTTTCTTTTTTTTTTTTTTCTTTTTTCCTCCAGGGTTATTGCTGGGCTCGGTGCCTGCACCATGAATCCACCACTCCTGGAAGCCATTTTTCCCCCTTTTGTTGCCCTTGTTGTTGTAGCCTTGTTGTAGTTATTATTATTGCCATTGTTGATGTTGTTCATTGTTGGATAGGACAGAGATAAATGGAGAGAGGAGGGGAAGACAGAGGGGGGAGAGGAAGATAAACACCTGCAGACCTGCTTCACCGCCTATCCAGTGACTCCCCTGCAGGTGGGGAGCCGGGGGCTCGAACCGAACCGGGATCCTTACGCCGGTCCCTGCACTTTGCGCGCCACATGCGCTTAACCCACTGCGCCATCGCCTGACCTCCCAGTGGTTTCTTTTTATAAATTAAAAAAAAAAAAAAAGGAAGGAAGGAAGGGAGGGAGGGAGTGAGGGATAGAGAGAGAGGAAGGAAGGAAGAGGAGAAGAAAGAAAGAAAAAGAAAGAAAGAAAGAAAGAAAGAAAGAAAGAAAGACAGACAGACAGGGAAAGAGAGAGAGAAAGCCACATGGTGTATTGCACCAAAGTAAGAGATTCTGGGGTGGGGGTTGGGGGGAGAATCAGGTCCTGGAAAAGGATGACAGAGGACCTAGTGGGAGTTGTATTGTTATGTGGAAAACTGAGAAATGTTATGCATGTGCAAACTATTGTGTTTACTGTACACTATAAAACATCTATCCCCCAATAAAGGGAGGGAGATAAAAAAAAAAAAAAAGAATGTCATTGTGAACCATTTTTCCAGCCTTCTTGAGTCATCTGCAGACCTGTACACTTTAGACACAAGTGAATGAATACATGCGAGGCGTTGGATGAGGAATCACTCAAGTCCTCTAAGGAGTTTAGGAGGAGGCAACATGACATTTATATCTCTGAGGTTATCTGCCAAGGGCATCTGAAGTGATTCCTCAGAAGCAAAAGTCTGGGAAAATCTTTTTTTCTCCATTCTTTCTTTTTTTTCTCTCTCTCTTTCTCTTTCTTTCTTTCTTTCTTAGTTAAAGCAGTGTGAATGACATCAAAATCCTTACCAGGAAGCTGATATGAGTGAAGTCATCCTCAGGGAAACTCTTTTTTTTTTTTTTTTTTTTTGGAGTATGGGGGTAAGAAAAGTCATTCAATAAGCTGTATATCAGGATTAAATTAACTCAAAACACTGGTAGAGGTATGAAGAATTAGAAGCATAATGAAATGGACGAGGCAGTTTCAATTAATGTGAAGCCAACCACCCTGTGCTGCATCTCAAGAGTGAGAGGAGGATGGTGCCCTGTGAGTAGGTGTGTGAGTCGAGTTTGCTCTAATTGTCGAGAGAAACAGATAAAACCGCAAACACAAACAAGGAAGAAAAACACCAGCTGCCTCCACAATAGTAAAAGGAGCTCACACAGAAGGAATAAAGACAGTAGCAGCATGTGCGTACACTCTCAAAGGGAGAGGAAACGCCAAACAGAAACCACAGAGCAACCAAGGGGCCGGGCAGAGATGAGTGTACACACATGCACGCGTTCAGTGGTGGTAGTGGTGTGAGTGTGTAGAGAATCTCTAGGAGACACACCAGAGGCCAGTTCCCTTATTACAATCAGGAACAGCATTGCTATGAGGGAGCTCCTCCCAGTTCAGGAAGTCTCTGTCTTTACATGGATCTGTTGGGAGTTGTTGAGTGAGTGGAGCTACTCAACTGAATAGCTTCTGACTACCCACCTGCAGAGGGGAAGCTTCATGACTGGGGCAAGCAGGGTACAGGTAGGTGTCTCTGCGCAGGTGAGTACCAGGCACTTGAACCTGGGTCCTTGTGCACTGTGGTGTCTGTGCTTGAACTAGATGCACTTTCTGGGAGGTTTAAGCCTCTGGCTTCAGGGAGTCACATGCCGCTCAGGGGAATTCATTCCTGAGCCCTGCTCATTGTGCTGTCCCCCAAATAGTCTCTGGGGACCAAAAGCTGCTGCTGGCTGATTAGGCTTCATTCCCTAGACTTCCTGCTTGGACAAGTTCCCACAAGGCATACTATGCACCCTCTTATTTGTGTCTTGAGACACAGTTGGTTATGGGACAGCTGTGAGCACCATTCTAGCAGTCTAAGATAGTTCAAGTAAAAAAAAAAAAATATATATATATATATATATATTGCTAGAATCTATGGTACAGTTTGTTGACCTGTGGTCAGTGGGAGTTTTAGTTGGAGTTGGAGTGTAGCTTGCCTGTTACCTGCGCAGTGCAGCTGCTGCTTCCAGTCACTTGAGTCACAGGCTTCTGGGCTTGTGGGTGGTGGTGGCAGTAAAAACACATTGGTTGGTTAAGCGCATGTGGCACAAAGCGCAAGGACCGGCGTAAGGATCCCGGTTCGAGCCCCCGGCTCCCCACCTGCAGGGGAGTCGCTTCACAGGCGGTGAAGCAGGTCTGCAGGTGTCTGTCTTTCTCTCCCCCTCTCTGTCTTCCCCTCCCCTCTCTATTTCTCTCTGTCCTATCCAACAACAAACAACATCAACAATGGCAATAATAATAACTACAAGGAGGCTATAACAACAAGGGCAACAAAAGGGGGGAAAATGGCCTCCAGGAGCGGTGGATTCATGGTGCAGGCACCGAGCCCAGCAATAACCCTGGAGGACAAAAATAAATAAATAAATAAAAACACATTGGTCACCGTTGTCTTGAGCAATGTCCTTAGCTCTTCTGCTATTCACATAGGTTGCAAGTTTCTTTTTTTGTTTGTTTTCTGTTGTTCTTTTTTAAATTTAATTTAATTTTATTTATAAAAAGGAAACACTGACAAAACCATAGGAGAAGAGGGGTACAACTCCATACAATTTCCACCATCAGCACTCTGTACCCCATCCCCTGCCTTGACAGCTTTCCCATTCTCTATCCCTCTGGGAGTATGGACCCAGGGTCACTGTGGGATGCAGAAGGTGGAAGGTCTGGCTTCTGTCATTGCTTCCCCTCTGAACATGGACGTTGACAGGTGGATCCATCCTCCCAACCAGGTTGCAAGTTTCTTATGTGATGTCTTCACCATCTATCTAACACCAAGACAGCTGAGGCAGGTCAAAGAATTAGTCAGGCATGTACTTAACCTCTCTGAAATTAGTGGAACACTGAAACAATGAAAAGTGTTTTCCAACAAAGGTTTAAAAAAAATAGTCAACCACATTATGGTCTCTCATGAGTCATCTGGCTTCTGGCTTTTAATTTAATGGTGGCATTGGTATTTTTAAAGATAAAGAAGAAGTTGGGGGAGATAAAAATAGAGTAAGCTGCAATTCTTGTTCTCCTTATTGAGATTCAGTCATTTCTCCTTAACAAATGCTTCTGAATGGTGCAAGCTCTGATCAGTTTTCAGCCTTCAGGAAATTTAATTCTGACATTTCTGTCTGGCTTTGTCATTGATTTTATGGAGAGAGAACACTCAGTTGTCTTGCTTCTGTCATTGACTCTGTTGCACTTCACGGTTCTACTTTGCAAGTGTCAATATAATTGCACCTGTCAATTGTTGCTGGATACACAATGCATTCCCCAACTTATATGACAAGAAAATTCAGATTGTAAAATGATGATAATTTATAGAACATTTTCCTCAGGTTTTCATCTACTGGATTTTCCAGTTCTACTACTTATTATTGTAAAATAAAAGTTATATTGCAAATTTTCACAGCACTACTACTTATTCGAATACTTGCAATAATGTTGAGTAACTTTATAATTGACATGATTGCTAGCATGTCGTTGTGTTTAGAGAATTAGATATTGTATACACACAAAATAAATGACCTATTTTGAGAAATATCATTTAGTATAGAAAGGACAGGCAAGGACACTAGAGATACTGAAGGTGTTCAAGACTCATTACAACATCCAAGCTCATAAATTATATATTTTTTCTTCC
Organism: Erinaceus europaeus; assembly: GCF_950295315.1. NCBI lineage: Eukaryota > Metazoa > Chordata > Mammalia > Eulipotyphla > Erinaceidae > Erinaceus > Erinaceus europaeus. Next base: position 82,994,913 of record NC_080177.1, read on the forward strand.
TTAGGAAGAGACAGCATCAGTACATCTCTCATGTCGACATATTTCACATGTAGACCCGTCAGAAGCAATTAAGTCTTTGGCATGCACTGCTTATCCAGACCTTTAACATCTCATTGCTTAGAAGACGCAGTCATGTGCTTGGATAACAGGTGCTGTCCAAAATTCTGCTTAATTGCTCCTGATGAACTCAAGAGTGAGGCTCTCCAGTCATCTTCAGTTAGTCAGTAGCAGTTATCTGCATATTTAAAAGGAAGACCTTGAGGTTTGCCATAGACGAATCCGATATTGTCCATCTCATCTTTGATCAGAATCCACAGCGATGAGCAGTCAAGGGCTAGTATATATAATGCCCAGAACAAAGAAGCTAAAAGCAGGAGGTTCTGAGTGCAGTTCTTGGCATTGTATGTGCTAGTACTCTGAGACTTTATCTCCTCCACCTCCTCCTCTTCCTCTTCCTCCTTCAATCCCTTCCTCTCCTCCTCCAATTCCTCCTCCTGGTATTCCTCCTCTTCCTTTACCTCTTTCTATTCCTTTTCTTTCCCCTCCTCTCCCTGCCACCTCCACCTTTTGTTTCCTCTTCCTTATGTTAGTAAATAAAATAATCTTAATATTTTCATTACAATGAACTCTTAGCCATTGTAGACTAGTAAGTGATGTACACACTGCAGTGCCAGCAAAATATCTCCTCATTTATACTTACAGCATGTCTCTCTCTTTGTAAGTGTATATTTGGTAGGACTTCTTGTTAATCCTATATTATATGCCTTTCAAATATTTTCTCTCAGATATTCTCTCTAATATTTAACACTCCTTCCACCCCCTTGACATTGTCCTTTTAGGTGTGATTGGTAGCATAGACTAATTTCCAATACGAACAGTATCGCAAACAGTATTATCCACGCTGGGATTGCTCTGACATTTAGAACTTAGCCATAAGTGGTCAGGTAATGCCCAGCTCCATTTTTTTTAATGACACTTATCTTGCTTAACAATCATTATTGTGTTAAGTCTAACTGATTCTAAATGAACAAATATGTCACTAATACATTTGTTCTATGTTTACTGTGACTTCTTTTTCTCATTGTTGTGCTCAAAGGCTTCTATGATTTTCTTTGGAAGGAAGTAACTCTCCCATTTCATATTCTGTCTGTTCTGGCACAGTTATTATGTCCTGATTATTATCCGTGACTTTACCAAGACAGCTTCTTCAGAATAAATGAGTCAGTCTCTCTCTCTCTCTCTCTCTTTCTCTCTCTCTCTCTCTCACTCACTATTTCTTTCTTCCTTCCTCTCTTCCTTTCTGTACTGGGGATTCACACATGTGCTTCTGAATCAACTTTTTCATGTTTTTTTTTATATCAGATAGAGAAAGAAGGGAGGAAGGGAGGGAGAGACAAATGAGAGAGGGAGAGACAGAGAGAGAGAGAGAGAGAGAGAGGCTCTATAGGAGCCCTGTACAACCTAGAACCATGGTGTTTGCATAATGTAAATTTTCACAAAATAACACTAATAAAGCAAATCAAACATACTGTAATACTGATAAATAGAAATACATTTTCCCTAAAGATATTGTTGTCAATGTATTTATTTACAATATCTAAAAATGCACTTCTATTAGAGGTCAGGTGGTGGTTGAACATGTCTGTTACCATGTATAAAGAGCTGGATTCAAGTCCCTGCACCTGACCTGCAGGGGTCTTCATGAGCAGTGAAGCTAGTCTGCAGGTGTCTGTCTTTCTCTTCACCTCTATATCTTCTCCCCTTTCAGTTTCTCGCTGTCCTAACAGATAAAATAGAAGGAGAGAGAGGAAGAGAGGGAGAGAAGAATGGAAAAAGAAAGAGAGGAAGGGAGGAAGGGAGGAAGGAAGGAAGGAAGGAAGGAAGGAAGGAAGGAAGGAAGGAAGGAAGGAAGGTGTTGTTTTAATTCGGAGGCTCCAGCTGGCCTGGGTAGCTTCATAGGCGGTTAACAGAGACGACCAGAGACATACGGCTGGGCAGGGAAGCTGTATTTCTTTATTCAGGAACAAAGATTCACAAACTAAGACAAACTAATCAACAAACAGAACTCTGCTGTCTCTTTGCGGCGGCGCAAGCACTCTCTCTCTTACTCTGGAACTCAGGAACTTTCCAACTCTGGAATTCTGGAACTCTAGTACTGGGGAACCCCCTGAAACTCTTCCACTGTGGAACTCTCTCTTACTCTGTAACTCTCAAACTCTCGAACTCACGAACCCTCTCCCGGGGTTCCTCGCAGGCCCACGAAATTAACAGGACTGATCCAATTCTCTTGGCGGGGGAGGGCTAGAACAAACCAATGTAAAGCATACGGCAGGAAGGAAAGATGGAACAATGGAACGATGGAAACTTCACAAAGTACGGTGCCAAGAATGGTCTCAGCTGGCAGAATGCACACATTACTGTGCAAAAGGGCCTGGGTTTGAGCCCTGTGTTAGTACGTGCCTTCCGAGCCTTCCGAGATGGACTTGAGGATCAATGGAGTAGTGCTGTGGTAGCTCTGTTTCTCTCTTTGTATCTCTCTATTTCACTTTCTGTCTTTCATCCTCTATATAAATAACAGAAAATATAAATAATAGCCACCAGGTGGCCCAGGAGGTGGCATAGTGGATAAAGCATTGGACTCTCAAGCATGAGGTCCTAAGTTTAGTCCCCAACAGCACATGTACCAGAGTGATGCCTGGTTCTTTCTCTCTCTCATCCTATCTTTCTTATTTTTTTAATTTTATTTATTTATTTTATTTATTTATTCCCTTTTGTTGCCCTTGTTTTTTTTTTATTGTTGTAGTTATTATTGTTGTTGTCGTTGTTGGATAGGACAGAGAGAAATGGAGAGAGGAGGGGAAGACAGAGAGGAGAGAAAGACAGACACCTGCAGACCTGCTTCACCACTTGTGAAGCGACTCCCCTGCAGGTGGGGAGCTGGGGTTCGAACCGGGATCCTTATGCCGGTCCTTGTGCTTTGCGCCACCTGCGCTTAACCCGCTGCGCTACCGCCCGGCTCCCCTATCTTTCTTATAAGTAGATTTTTAAAAAAAAAAATAATAGCCACCAGGAATCATGAAAGTGCTAGGCCTCAGTAATAACTGTGGTGGGAAAATAAATACATATATTTTAACAGAATAAAGGAGTCTCAGAATCAAATGATACTGATCATATAAAACGATCTTATCTTCATGTAAGGTAAAGATTAAGTAATGATGAGACATATATTCAATTTCTGTCTATTTTAGCTATTTCATCACCTATGACTTATGAACTCATCATAGAAGCTAATGTTTAATGAATTGTGATTCCACAAAATATTGTCTTAGTAGTATATACAATGAATTAAGTATATATTTTATGGAAAATACAGATATGTGTTGATGGTATCAGAGCTGCTTATTAAACTGATGCTGATCTTAAACAGTAATAGTGTGTGTCTGAATTGATTGGATTTGTTCTGAAAGTTTGTAAACATCTCTGATAACTGTATTTAAAAGAAAACCATGATTCTTTGCATTTGAATTTCAGCAATGGATTAATTTGAATTCAGTGGAGGAATAGTGGCAGTCTGCCAAAGCTGTGAGAATTAAAAAAAGAAAACAAAACTGCTCTTTCTGTTTCGATGTATACAGAATCCAGAAATAACAGGAATAAGTGATCAGGGCCACACCCACAGTCTAGGTGATATCTCAAGGTAATGAGTCCAGCCCAGCGCATCCAACTCTTTCTTTCATTATGAAACTTGAATCAAATGTTTGCCTGCCTTCTCGGTTGATAAGTCGCTGATTTTAGACATGTAATTTTCAGTTCTGCAATACTGCATCTTCACAGAGATTTTGATCTACTGTGATTGTTTTTAAAATGTTTTAACATGAATAACATGTATAAGTTACATGCATGTTCCATAGATTCTCCAAGTACATGTCTGAGAACTTTTCAAACATGTGTAGCTCGCATCACTCTAGAATCTAAATTGAAACAAAAGTTATTTAGTATCACACACATCAGTTACCTAATTCCCACTGCACGTCGCCAGTCTCAGTCACCTTGCTTAAAACAGTGGATGAAAGTGAAGAAAACTCGGAGCCGCTCATCTGTACTCTGTCCCTTGCTTTTCGTGTTTCCTGCATGAATGCAATGCACAACTCCATACTCAGAGATACACGCAGAGATAGCCCTGAACATAAATTGATTCATGGCAATCAATCCTAGTGTCAAGACTGAATATTTAGTTGTTACCAATTTGAAAGTAACTTATATCTTTGAACACATAAAAGATACTATAGTGTAAGGCTCTCAGTGTAAGTGTGACTAGTACTGAATATGCAAAATTGTCCTCATCTCTGAAACTCACTCATATGTTCTAGAAGTAGAAGAACGTATCATTTTGTTAGTATGTTTGATATTAGATAGTGTCAAATAAATTGGGCAGTTTCTTTACAGAATCACTTGTTTCTCTCTCAGAAGAAGCATTTGATGGTGACCTATTATTAGTTTGTTACACAAAACCAAAGATGTCCCTATCGTCTACATGCTATGCTGTTGGTTAAAATTCACTTATGAAGATCAACTATCTTGGGGCCTAGTGGTGGTGCACCTAGTTGATGTTACAATGTGAAAGGATCCTTGTCTGAGACCCCAGGCCCCACCTGCACGGAAAAAACTTTGCAAGTGGTGAAGCAGTGTTGCAGGTATCTCTCTTCCTCTCTGTCATCCCCTTCCCTCTGTCCCTATTTCTGGCTGTCCCTATCCAATAGATAAATAAAGGTAATACAAAAACATTTTTTAAAAACCTATCTTGAATGTTTACATTTAACACAAAGGCTTTCAACATCTAACAGTGTAATTATTTTTAGGTGGGCTGAAAGATATAAATAACTTGAAGCACTAAATTTGCAGGTTAATGTGTTGATTTTATTATACCTATTTATTTATTTATTGAATAGAGACAAAGAAATCAGGAGGGTAGAGGCAGCTAGCAAAGCAGAGAGAGGCACCTGTATCCCTGTTTCCCCACTCGAAAAGCTTTCCCCTTGAAGGTGGCAAGCACGGGCTTGAACTCAGGCCCTTGCAAATTCCAACATGTGTGCTCAACCAGGTGCTTCACCACCTGGCCCTTAATTTGTAGTTCATCCTATTTTTCAACAACTCCAATAACTTGTAAATAGTGTACTACTTTTTAAAAAAAAAAATTTTTACATTTATTTATTTATTTTCCCTTTTGTTGCCCTTGTTTATTGTTGTTGTTGCTATTGCTGTCATTGTTGTTGGATAGGACAGAGAGAAATGGAGAGAGGAGGGGAAGACAGAGAGGCGGAGAGAAAGACAGACACCTGCAGACCTGCTTCACCGCCTGTGAAGCGACTCCCCTGCAGGTGGGGAGCCAGGGGCTCGAACCGGGATCCTTATGCTGATCTTTGTGCTTTGCACCACCTGTGCTTAACCCGCTGAGCTACGCCCGACTCCCAGTGTACTACTTTTTATATATTATGGCTTCTTGTGTCTCCATGACACATTTCAAAACTTAAGTGGAACTGATTGTTCACATCTATATTGTCTGTGATGAAAATTAAATGTCACAGGGAGGTATTTTTTTCCCTTCCTTAATTCATCCCTCTTCCTTGCTTCTCTCCTCTTTCTTTCCCTCCTCCCTCCTTACCTCTTCTACTTCTTCTACTTCTTTGCTTCATAGTTTTTTGCTATTTGTTTGATTTATTTTCTTATGTTATTATGTTCTTGTTTATTTTATCCACTTTTGAAATAGTTGTTAATTTAGTAAACATTTTTGAGGTCGTCTTCCCAGGGAAGTCAAGATGGAATCATGGTAGCATCTGAAACATGGTGGATATAATTAGGAAAAATCATTTAATAAATAAAGCAGGACAAATTATTTAATAAATGGGACCCAAAAACTAGGAACAGAGTGTCGGGCTGCATCGCAGGGGGAGAGAGAAGGGATCAGAGCGGAGAGGGAACACAAGTCGTTATTCACCTGGGCACCTCAGAGTTGGGTGAGAGCACAGCGGTTCTGGCCACATGGAGCTAGCAAAATGGCCACCTCCCTACGCGTAGCAACCCTTCCCTGCGTCCAGTTGCCGAGGTGTAAAGGGGCAAAAAGAGACCAGACCCACAGCAGCAGTGGGCTTTATAGGATAAAAACTGGAAGTGGAAGTCGGGACAGGATTGGTCGGGAAAGGCACTCTGGGAGAGAGTTTCAACTCTCTCGGGAATTAGCAATATCCTGAGGGGACAACATGGTGGATGTGACCGCATCTGCACAATTTCCCAACAACAGAGAAGATGAGATTAGGAGTCCTGGGATGGAAAGAAGCTAGTAAATCTATTTTAGTTATGTTCCAAGGGGTCCATGCCTTTAGTTACTTTTGCCTGAGCCCAGTAGCTAACATGCAGGTGGACTAAAAATATTGTCTAGGAATTTTGTGTTAGAGCTGAGAATCGGACTAGCAAGCTAGATTGGGGCAGAGAGTAGCTCCCAAACGTGAACAGGGCTATAAATACATCTGACCCAGGTGTTGTATGCTTTACATTGGGTAGTTCTCCCCCGCCAAGAGAATTGGATCAGTCCAGTTAGTTTCGCGGCCCGCTTGGCCCCACCCCAAGGAACCCCGCCTGAGTTAGAGAGTCCAGAGTTGGAGAGTTTTGAGAGTTCCAGAGTTCCAGAGTTCGAGAGTAAGAGAGAGTTCCAGAGTTCCAGAGTTGGAGAGCTGCAGAGAGAGAGAGTGCTTGCGCAGCGGGAAAGAGGCAGCAGAGTTCTGTTTGGTGATTAGTTTGGTTTAGTTTATGAATCGTTGTTCCTGAATAAAGAAATACAGCTTCCTTGCCCAGCCGTATGTCTCTGGTCATCTCTGTTACCCGCCCGTGAAGCTAGCCCGGCCAGCTAGAGCCTCCAAATTTTTAACAACACCCAGGGCCCTTTATAATCCTGTTTAGTACAGGAGCCTGAGTACCTTTGATATTTTTATTTATCTGAGTCTCTGTCAATCTGAGTTTTCATAATACAGCACTTCTTACTGGTTTTCTTTATTTTTTAATGTTTCTTATACAAAATGGATTAGATAAAGCTTATGTCTGTATTTTATGTTGTTTTGAAAATATCTCCAAATAATGTATGAATATGCTTTAAAGCTGATGTTTTACATGTGCTGTCTCCATCAGTCTGAGCACACACACCTATTTATAGACCTCCGGGTGTTCTATCACTAAATCTATTGAAGCACTTTTGTTTGAAGCCATTTAAGAGTAGATATTTTATTGGCTTTAGGAGACTTCCTGCAAACATAGAACTGTCATTAGCCTCAATAACCAAAGAGCATTGCTGTCGTTTCTAAGAACTCTAGCTGGAAAAACATTTAATTAATTCAATTTCAGAAAGGCATTTCTGAAATGTCAGTACCTGAGCATTTATTTCTTGAAAAGACTAAAAAGTACCATTTTCCATAAAACATTTTATGGCAGTATCTTCAGCATGCATGAGAATTAATAATCTATTAAAGATAATGTCTCCATTTCTTTTTCCAGGAAGGATATGAATAGTCTGGAAACCCAAAAGTTCCACTTTTCATTCTAGTTTCCTGAGTATAAAGCATTTTTATTATGTTCTGTTAGGTTCACTTTTTTTTTTTTTCCTGAGCTACCTGTTTGGAAATGTCTTGAGCAAATAGAAACAGTATAGATTTAAGGAAGTTTTTATGCTTAAAGATGTAGTTTATTTTGTCCAGATCTACTAGCATCACAAACAGATAAGATATATTAATGCGTGGGTAAATGTTTTGTGGAGAAAAGTATTTCTTTTATAATAATTATAGTGTAAAAATACTTGCTGCTTGTTCAGCTTCACTGGAGGGGGGGTGGCACAGACCTTTGGTGGTAGGAACCCTATTAATATACACCCCTATTAACTTATAGTCTCACAAATCACTATTTAATAAGAAAAAAATCTGTTGCTTGCAAATATAGAGTGTTTCACAATATTAAGCCTAGGGATAATAAACTTGAGGAATCATTTAAGTATTTCTTTGTCCATCTGATTATTTTCTTTCAATAATGAATAGTAAGCCATAGCCAGAGAAGTAGCAAGACTGGAATAGCATCAGACTTGCATGATGGAGGTTCTTGATTCTGTTCCTGTCATCACAAGCTTGGGTTACAAAGAGATCTAAATTTTGTAGATAATACTGAAACCAATCTTCAGATTTAGCTTTCTTCATAAGGCAGGAATGGATATTGAGGGGTGTCTACATCCACATTTAACATATGCTGTAGTGATATATATATATTTTAATTTAAGAAAGGATAAATTAACAAAACCATAGGGTAGGAGGGGTACAACTCCACACAATTCCCACCACCAAATATCCGTATATCCCACCCCTGATAGCTTTCCCATTCTCTATCCCTCTGGGAGCATGGACCCAGGGTCATTGTGGGTTGCAGAAGGTAGAAGGTCTGGCTTCTGTAATTGCTTCCCCACTGAACATGGACGTTGACTGGTCAGTCCATACTCCAAGTCTGTCTCTCTCTTTCCCTAGTAGGGTGGGTCTCTGGGGAAGCGGAGCTCCAAGACACATTGGTGGGGTCTTCAGTCCAGGGAAGCCTGGCCGGCGTCCTGATGGCATCTGGAACCTGGTGACTGAAAAGAGAGTTAACATACGAAGCCAAACAAATTGTTGAGCAATCAAGGACCCAAAAGTTGGAATAGTAGAGAGGAAGTGTTAGGGGGATACTCACTGCAAACTCTAGTGCACTTCTGCTTTCAGGTATATATTTTGCAGTAGTTTATGGATACGTGTGAACATATGCTCTCTCTCACAGAACCTGGTGTATATCTAGATTTTGGGACTTTGTTAGAAAGTGAACCAACTGGGATGGAATTAGAGTGTACTATGTAAGGAAAGGTCTCACCCGAGTAATGAAGCTGAAGGCTAGTCATTCCACATGTGAAGTCTCTGCTTTACCTCAGACTGTAGTGATAATTTTTTAAGAAGAGTACTTCAGTACTTTCAGGGAAAACAAGAAAGAGTAAAGTAGTTTAACAAAGAACAGTTTGGTGTGGTGGGGTGCTTGTTAAAGCATAAAGGTTTAAAAACCCACAGAAGGGCAGTGGATGAGGACCAACCAGGTGGTTGGAGTGGTGTGCAGTCATCTGTAATGAAAAAAAAGATAAGAAATACACATAGGTATGGGACAGAAACTGTCTTACTTATCTGTTTATTCATTTATTCTTATTTATCATTGCCACAGTCTTAAGTCTTAAGTCATTGGTGGATAAATGGGTACACTAAACCCAGCATGTGACGTATCCTCCCCATGTTCCTATTCAAAAGATATGCATGTAATTCCACATAGAGGAAATGCCTGTATCAACTCTTCCAGATGTTTCCCTTGTCTCTTGAGCTGCATGATACGTGATCTATGTTTCCGGTGCATGTGAGGGTGAGCGGTGCCTCCTGCAAAGAATGTATGTCTCTTCCAGATTTGAAAAGTTACTTATTCTTCATGCATCATTTGTATTCCTTCCATGCTCACCCCAGCATCTGTTTTGTGATTTTTTACAATGTTGTTACTTAAATTTGTTTCTTTTCCTTTTATATATGGCAAACTATAATAAAATGAATCATTAAACCTAAGCAACTCTAATGACCGAGTCAAGAAATCACATGGAAGAAGGCTAAAGCAATTTACTAGAATCGAATTAGCCAGAAAGACATAGGATGAACAGTTAAATGTGTTTCCTTGAAAATAATGAGAAAAACGAGTAAGACCTGTAGATCAAAGGTGAAAAAAAGATCCCTTTTTCCTCTCTCTAATTTGTATGTTTCTTTGAGTTCCTGAGTTGCACACGTGGCAAAGCAATCACCTTCTCAAGTGAGCTTACTAGCCCTTCTGCTAGTTTTTGTTGTTGTTTATTTTTTTTAAATTTCATTTCATACACTTGGTGACATTTTAAATGATCTCTAGAAAACAGATTCGTGGAACTACCGAAAGTCTAATTAATATACTATAACTGACCAGAACCTCATATTCACTAGTGATTATGAGCTAAATGAGAAAGTTTCTCACATGAGATATCCGATTGAAGAGGGGTACAGGAGGGTGGCCGTGTGGCCATCAGATTGTAGAGCATAAGCAGACCAGGAACGATTCTTGGTTTTCCAGCCAAGTAACTTCCCACTGTGTCTAATGTCCAATATGTTATTTATTTTTTTATATTTTTCCGTTTTGCTAACCTTGTTTTTATTGTTGTTGTAGTCATTATTGTTGTTCATGTTGCCATGGTTAGATAGGACAGAGAGAAATGGAGAGAGGAGGGGAAGACAGAGAGGGGGAGAGACAGACAGACACCTGCAGACCTGCTTCACCACCTGTGAAGTGACTCTCCTGCAGGTGGGGAGCCGGGGGCTCAAACTGGGGTCCTTACATCGGTCCTTGCGCTTCATGCCACGTGTGCTTAACCTGCTGCGCTACCGCCCGACTCCCAGTACGTTATTTCCTAAGATGCTCATGCCCAGGTTTTTCCAAGTTACTTCTGTCAAAAGTAGAAATTGTTATTTGCTTTCAAATTCCCCATCTAAAAAAGGTGAACTTATTAAAATAGCAATTCAGAAATCGCAGTGTATTTATATAGTTAAAAAAGAAGAAATGGACATTTCTTCATCTTTCTCATCATCCATCTACCAACTTTTTTTCCATCTACTCAGTGTGGTGCTGTGTGAAGTTTATGAATCTCTGGTAATCTTTTCATGAACAAAAAATGTTTAAGCACACCCTTCTCAGAACTTAGTATTTCTTAGGGAGAATGTTCTTTCAGTTCTAATACCCTGTTCACCATGTATTTATGTATTTTCAGTTACAACTCAGTGTCAGCACCATACAGGGACACCCACACGCTTATAACTTGACAAGAGAAACAAGAAAGAGTGATTAATTTGTGATAGCCTGTCTCTTCCCTGCTTCCAGTTTCCTTAGAAATGCTGATCTTCATGTTAGAAACAGAACAACAACAACAACAAAGTAAATTACTAAGTGGGGTTAGGCTATGACAGAGCTGGTTAAGAGCACACATCACAGTGTGCTTGCATCTGAGTTCCAGTCCCCAGTCCCCACCTACAGCAGTGGTGCTGGCGCCTTTCCCTTGAACTCACCACTCCCTGTCAATTTCTTTCTGTCTCTATACAAAATACGTAAATGAAGACAAATTTTAAAAAAGAACTTAGAAATTATTGTTTTTGTGAGAACCTCTACTGGTTTTAGTATCTCTACCATCCTTTCTCTCTTCATGTTTCCAATCTTACTAATTAAAAGAAATTAATTAAGGGGGTCCACAGGTTAATGATGGCATACTGCATGCAAGAAATCTTGAGTTGAACCCTTGACTTCTCTGATTTCTTTCTTATTTTTTTCTTTTCTTATTGGGGGATTAATGATTTATATTTGACAGTGAAATACAGTAGGTGATGCATGTGTAACATTTCACAGTTTTTTTGCATAGACACAATATTGCACAGCTGATTTATAAACTTATTTAGCTTGCTTCACTAAAACTTTATGACTGTTGATGAGTAGTTCTTTCATGAAGGAATCTTGTTAAATGAGATTTTTAAAAAGTACAGAAAATGACACACAGATGAGGGGCTGGGTGGTGGCGTACCTGGTTGAGTGCCCATGTTACAGTGCACAAGGACCCAGGTTTGAGGCCCTGGTCGCCACCTGCAGGAAGAAAGCTTTGTGAGTGGTGTAGCAGGGCTGCAGGCATCTCTCTGTGTCTCTTCCTCTCTCTCTCCCCCTTCCCTCTCGATTGCCAATAAATAAAGAAAAAAGATTAAAAACGAATAAATGATCCCTCTTGTAAGTAGAATGTGCATATTTTCAGGGTGGTGCTCTGGGTTCAAGTCTCAGTACCATAGGAGAGCTCGGTGAATGGCATTGCAGAGGCCCATGAATGGGAGAATGATGCTGGGGTGTCTGTCCCTTCTTTCTGTCTCTGTCTTCTTCTCTTTATCTCACTCACTCTCTTTAAAAAAAAAAAAAGTAAGAATGTTGGTTCAAGAAGCTGTTCAGTACTAGTAGGTAAGCCTGAGTCTCTGACCTCAATATCCAGTAGTTCTGGGGAGATGCCCTATCCTCCTAGAGCACCGTCTTGAATGCCTTGACACCAAGATTAGAAGTTCAGTCTCTGTGCACTGGGAGGTGGCACAGAGGATAAAGCATCAGACTCTCAAGCATGAGGTCCTGAGTTCCATCCCCGGTAGCACATGTACCAGAGTGATGTCTGGCTCTTTCTCTCTCCTCCTATCTTTCTCATTAATAAATAAAGTCTTTTAAAAAAAAAAAAAAGAAGAAGAAGTTCAGTCTCTAAAATTTCTTTATGCCAAAAGTAAGCAGTTTTCGGGACATTTATTTCTATTATTTTTTTATAATGTTATGTATTTATTATTGGATAGAGACAGAGAGAAATTGAGAGGGGGAGGAGAAAGGGAGAGAAACAGACACGATTTGTTAAGCTTTCCCCCTGCCAGTGGGAACTTGGGTGAAGCTGCATTCTTTTTTTTTCTTTCTTTCTTTTTTTTTCTTCCAGGGTTATTGCTGGGCTCGGTGCCTGCACCATGAATCCACCGCTCCTGGAGGCCATTTTTCCCCCTTTTGTTGCCCTTGTTGTTGTAGTCTTGTTGTGGTTATTATTATTGCCATTGTTAATGTTGTTCATTGTTGGATAGGACAGGGAGAAATGGAGAGAGGAGGGGAAGACAGAGAGGCGGAGAGAAAGACAGACACCTGCAGACCTGCTTCACTGCCTGTGAAGCGACTCCCCTGCAGGTAGGGAGCCTGGGGCTTGAACCGGGATCCTTATGCCGGTCCTTGTGCTTTGCACCACGTGCGCTTAACCCACTGCGCCACCGCCCGACCCCCTGAAGCTGCATTCTTGCACACTGCAATGCGAACTCTTAAGCAGGTGCACCACTGCCTGGCACCCATGCCTGTCTCTTTACCTCACTTCCTTTTTCCTCATTCTGTCTCTTTCTTGTATAAATAATCAAACAAGTAGCAGCAGACTGAATCAATGTGCAACCTTATCAGTGCAGGAGAGTCTCCGAAATCCAAAGAAAACCTGTTATTAAACAGATAAGATGTGTAGCTATGGATAGGAGATAAACATGATTTCATGGTATTAGAAAATGTAGTTATCAAAATACCTAAGAAAACTATAATCATATAATTTATTAGTTACATCTCTGTATATGAGCTATAAGCAAGATAGAAAATATGTAAATGATGTGTGTCTCTTTTTGTAAGAATCTTCAGAAAGTTAAGACTATTTCTTTTTTTTATTATTCCCTAAGACTATTTCTAATAATGAGTTGATCCTTCCAAAAATTGTAAGAAATGTGAGCTAACTCTGTAGTTCTTTATACAACATATTAATTACAATTATTCTAATATGACAAGAGTGAACAGCATACTGTGTATGTAGGCTCCTCTTACCCTGAAGAGGAACAATATTAATTAGCAATGCTTATCTAGTTGCAGCAGTAAGTAATTATTTATTTAGAGGCTATTTGTCAAATTTAATGAGTCCACATTTCACTTGTACTTATACAAGTGGATTTGGTAAATATCCAGGTATCATTATTTCAAAATACAAAAGTAGTTTTAGTGAATGTGATTTTAAGTATCCCTCAATAAACTTTGTGTCTTTCATAAATAATTAAATGTACTCATAGAAAGTTTATTATTTGCCTTAGTAAGAAGATTGATTTTTATAAGATGTGGTGAACTCTTGACTTTGAAATGTACAACAATTATTAAATATTCTTGTCGGAACATAACGTAAAACATATTCAAAATAAAATACAAGATTGAACCATGCTGAAATATCCAAAGTATATCACCACCATCATGGTAAGATATATTTTTCAATTCTTAAAAATGCTTATGTTAGTTCAGTAAATTTTGCTTTTTTAATTGGAAACAGAATATCTCATGTCAATTTTTCAACGGAAAAGACCCCATACCTTCTTTTACATAGAGTACATATGTACGTGTATACTTAATGTCTGATCAACAGGTAGACATCTATAAAATTTACTCTTAGTAACTTTGACAGATGTTACAGTACAGAAGATGTGGTGTTTTATCTTTGCCTCCCTAATCAGTGAGAATTACTGGAGGAAAAAAATATATATACGGCTTACGGTATGGCTAAGTACTCAATATATGAGTAACACTTAAATGATCAAGTTTAGAATAATGAGACAAAGAGAGAAAGAGAAGAGGTGGGATAGACAGTGAGAAATAAAATGCTAATCAGAGAGAAGTCGTGCACTAGACTTGCACACTGTCTGGGGCCACGGAGATCATAGGTTCAATCCCTAACAGTACCAGCTGGCAATGTTGAGCAGTACCCTGGTTTCTGTCTCTCATGAACATAAATCTTCTAAAAAAAATAAAGATAGTACGGCACCCCATCAAGAATGCCAGGGAGTTTGACAGGGTCATCTCCTCTGGACCTGCATTCAGATTTCAAGGAAGCTGGGCAGGAGGACGAGAATGGGATGACACATTCTCCCCCTGTACAAATAATTATACTGTCACAATTGATTAACAGCGCTTTGGCAGTGCCTGGTGGGAATGGAGAGTCAGAAGCACTCCCTCTCCCTTACACAGGGACATATTTGAAAGTTACATTATGAAAGTGGGGAAGGTGGGTCAGCATAGACGGACAAAAGAAGTCATGTTATGACCTGCCCCTCAAAGAAAGAATGCAGAGATTGAGGCCTCCCAGGTACAAATTGACGTATTGAAACAAAGAAAGATTAATAGTTAAGCTGTACCAGACCTAGATGAGCAGTGGTCCACGACTAGGCAAAGATCCGTGTGCCCCCATAGAAGATTAATGATAGAAAGAGCCCTCCGCAAAAGTCAAAACAATTCTGGGTATGACCTCCCCTGAGAACAGGGCGATACTAAGCATTGTACCATTCTTTACAGAGATAGGGGAGTAACATGTAGCCTGCCAAAGCCACAAGACTATGATGCTTGTTGCTACTTCCTTATGAGCTGGTTGTTTAGGCAACCTGAATGTAACCTGAAAAAAGTATAAAAGCTACTGCAGTTTCACTATTAAAACGAGTCCAGATTCACCCTCCAATAGAGTGTGGTGTCTATCTGTTCTCCCTCGCGCCGACTCCTGACCCACCGGGGAGGTCACCTTCCGAGACCCCTGACTCTCCTGCTGCTCATCCACTGTGGTGGTCCACGGCAGATAGAAGGACTTTGTGGATATCAAACACAGATTTAAGATAGTGATGAACATCATAGTTACAACCCAGGTTCCAGTCCAGCCCCACTGTACTGAGGGAAGCAGTGCTCTCCTGTCTTTCTCTTCTTCCTCTGTCTGAAAAGGCCATGTTGGAGCAGCAGAACCCCATTGATGATAGGGGGGGAAAAGAGTGATGGAGTTTTTGAGATCATTTCTTTGCTGCTTTTCACTTTTTTAGTTGAAGTATCAGTGCTGTACAACATTGCAAGAGCATTACGTCGGCTGCAGGCGCATGTCATCATCAGCATTATTCCTTTTCCCCTAAGTCACCCTCTTTCCCTTCCTGTCTCTGACCACTCACAGGTATCAGTGGTTCAGAAGAGTTCTTAGGCAGTCCTCCTTTGTTGTCCGCTTCCTTCTGCTTGTTGATGAGGTTTGCTTCCACACGATCCATGCGCTTAGCAATCAGTGGCAATGGCCACTGTAGACCACATCACAACACAGCTGTGAGTGACTGTCTTTCCCCACTGATATTTTTGAGTGTCATTCTAACTGGACTCCCCACCCCAGTACCAGGCACGTGGGATCACTGGTCTACTCTCTGCTATGCAATTTCACCTCTTCTGACATTTGAAAATGCGTTCACGACGTACTTGATCTTTCCTGTCTACCTTCTGTCAGCTGAAAGGATATTGCTGAGAATAATCTTCATTGTTACAGACACCCACAGCAAGCCAGTATTACCATTTCACCATAGTTTTAGGATATTATTGTAAATGCTTTTATGAACAAACTTAAATAAGTCTTAGGGGGAACATATTTTTGTTTGTTTGTTCATTTATTCGTCTCCAGGGTTATGGTTATTGCGGAGGCTCAGAGCCAGCACTATGAACCTACTGCTCCTGACAGCCACTTTTTCCGTTTTATTGAATAGGATAGAGTGAAACAGAAAAAGGAGGAGAGAGAGAGAGAAATAGAGAGAGAGAGAGACAGAGACCTGCAGACCTGCTTCACCGCTTCAGTGCTTGTGAAAAGTCCCCTCTGCAGGTGGGGAACCAGTGACAAAAACCCAGATCCTTGCTTGTTGTTCTGTGTGTGCTTAGCCTGGTGCACCACTGCCCAGCCTCCTGTTTATTTGAACTAATTGTTTATATGGTAAATCCTATACTAACTTTTATTAATAAAACCATATTTCACAAATGCTTTACCATTTAGAATCTCACCCATAATGTAGATGGTTCCATATTCTCATCAATCATTAGTTTTCATCTTTAAATTTTTGGCTATCATTTTTATGTCTGTAAAGCTTGATCAAGTTTTCATTTGCATTTCATTGTATCTACTGATTTTAGCAAATGTTAATGTGCTTATTAGCCATTCTTACACTAAATGAAACTCACTCATTCTAAATACAACTTGGTAACTTTAGACATACTGTCAATGACTTGCCCACTTTAATTAAGAATTTTCTCTCGTGATTGTCGTTTCTATTGATATCATCCATGACAGGTAATCCATTAGGTTTTTTGCAAATATTGTGCCTCCTTGCCTGTATGTCATAAATGAAATTGTAAAGTCAGTTAACATTATTTTATTGGTTAAGGACTGATTTAGTCACTCATTCATATTTGTTGTGCCATTTGCTAAGGAATCTGTTATCTAAGTCACCAATGTCCTTGCTTTCTAGTTAAACATGTTTATTGTTTTATTCTCTTAGTTTTAGATATTATTTACTTTGGATTAATTTTTGTGTCGGATATAAAGTAAGGTGTGAGTATCTTCTTTTCCCCTGTTGGTATTCAATTTCTCTAAAACTTGTTTTAAAAGAAAAAAAAAACTTTGTGAAATGTCTCATAATTGAATTTATTTTTCATAGTAAGTTGACTAAACTCTCTAACTTGTTACTGTTGTCCATGTATTATGTGTGTGTTTCTATTTTTATTTTTTATGTATTTTTTTCTAATGTCAGTGCCACACTTTCTTAATATGTGTAGCATTAAAGTTGTGAAATCAAGTACTGCAGGCATTTCTCTAGGTTCCGTATGTAAAACTTTCAAAGGATCATATAAGAAATTAGCTTCCAGGTACAGATAGAGCCAAACTTCTCTGAAGATTCTAAGGAAGAATCTGTCCGCCTCGTCAGTGGTGGCTCCCAGCATTCCTTGGCCTGGGCTAACTCGACACCACTGCTCTGTGGTCATGATCACATGACCTGACTCTGTGTGCCTGTGTGTTTGTGTTTTCTCTTTTTCTTATAAGGAAGACAGATACTCAGTTTAGAGCTATCTTAGAACCAAAATGGTATTTTCTTCATATCTTTAATTAATTCTCTGACATAATGACAAATTAAGTAACATACTAGAAATCCTTGTAGATATTAAATTTGGGGGATGTAGTTTAATCAATCAAAAAATAACAGGACTGAAGTTATCTCCATTTCATATTTTTAATCTGTTGTTCTTTTTGTTGGTTGGCAAGAATTAAAACTCCAGATCTCATATATGCAAGACATATACTCTACCTCTGAACTACACCCCAGACCCAGATTTTTTAAAATATTTATTTTACTTATTTATTCCCTTTTGTTGCCCTTGTTGTTTTATTATTGTAGTTATTATTGTTGTTGTTGGATAGGACAGAGAGAAATGGAGAGAGGAGAAGAAGATAAAGAGGGGGAGAGAAAGACAGACACCTGCAGACCTGCTTCAGCGCCTGTGAAGTGACTCCCCTGCAGGTGGGGAGCCTGGGGCTCGAACCTGGATCCTTAGGCTGATCCTTGCACTTTGCACCATGTGCACTTAAACCGCTGCGCTACCACCAGACTCACCCAGATTATTTTTTTATATAGAATTATTCAATGAAATATAAATATTCCTGGGAGGACTTATTTTCCCCCCTTAGGCCTACCTTTTTGTACTGGTTTCAATCGCACAGGAAAATTGAAAGGAAGAAAAAGAGGTGTGGATGTTGCAACTTGCTCAAAGTCTCTCCCAGGGTCAGGAATTGTTTCCTTATCAACAACCCCTTCTATTACTGTCCACTCAGCTACACTGGGGCATCGGAGTCACCCAAAACTGATCAATTTCATTGAGTTCATTCTTGGCAATGTGTATTGTATAGGTTTGGACACATTTATAATGAACATTGCTATGATTACGGTGTGACATACAATATATCCATTGTCCTCACTCATTCCAGGGCTTTACCACTGAGCCACCTCTCTAGCCATTCAAATTCTGTCTTTAATTCAAATATGTAAAATGATTTTCATTTGTAAACACAATTAAACCTTCTTTAATGAATATAAGTTGATATTATCACTGGAAACTAATCCGTGGGACACTTTTTGTCCAATATAATTCATACTCGTAGTGTATAGTGCTATGTGGTGCTACAGTGTTTTGTAGTTGTTTTTAGATGGAGAATTAGTATTAGTGGAATGGAGAAATTTTCATTCAAGGCTCTCTATGTAATTCTGATAGTTGCAATATATATATATATATGTATAATGGAAAACTGGAAATATACAGCTAAGTTATAATGGTACTTTGAGTTAACTATAGGGTAACTCAATTAAGTTGCTCAAAAAAATCTCTTGTGGGAGTCAGGCAGTAGCGCAGCGAGTTAAGTGCACGTGGCACAAAGCACAAGGACCAGTGTAAGGATCCTGGTTCCAGCCCTGTTTTCCCCATTTGCAGGGGGGTCGCTTCACAGGCGGTGAAGCAGGTCTGCAGGTGTCTGTCTTTCTCTCCCCCTCTCTGTCTTCCCCTCCTCTCTCCATTTCTCTCTGTCCTATCCAATAGGACAATATCAATAACAACAACAATAATAACTACAACAATGAAAAAAGCAAGGACAACAAAGGGGAAAATAGATGATAGATAGATAGATAGATAGATAGATAGATAGATAGATAAATACAACTCTTATGGGGGGGTGAATGGTAGCACAGCGGGTTAAGTGCAGGTGGCACAAAGTGCAAGGACCTGTGTAAGGATCCCGGTTTGAGCCCCCAGCTCCTCACCTGCAGGGGAGTCGCTTCCCAGGCGGTGAAGCAGGTCTGCAGGTGTCTGTCTTTCTCTCCGCCTCTCTGTCTTCCCCTCCTCTCTCCACTTCTCTCTGTCCTATCCAACAACAATATAAGTGGCAACAATAACAATAATGGCAACAACAATGATAAATAACAAGGGAAAAAATCGCCTCTAGTAGCAGGGGATTCGGAGCTCCACTTATAACCCTGGAGGCAAACATATATATCTCGTGATGAGACTGGGAGGTACAGTGTAGATAGAGTGCACACCTTAGCATGCTCAGGGACTCAGGTTCAAGCCTAGGTCCCCACCTGGAAAGGGAAGCTTCAAGAGTGGTGAAACAGTGCTGCAGGTTTTAGTTGGTCACTATCTATCTACCTCTCTTTCTCTTTCTCTCTCTCTCTCTCTCTCTCTCTCTCTCTCTCTTTTCCCTCTCAATTTCTGTCTGTCTCTATCCCCCAGAAATGAAAAAAACAGAGGCCAGGCAGTGGCACACCCAAGTTGATCATACCTTTTACAATTCACAAGGACCTGCATTCCAGCTCTGAACTCCCACTTGTAGGGGAAATCTTGTGCAGTAAAACAGTGATGCCTCGATGCCTCTCTCCCTCTCTGACTTCCCCCTTCCCTCTCAATTTCTCTAATAATTAAAAATTAAAAGAAAAGAAGGGTGAAAAATGGCCACTGGGAATAGTGCACTCAGCAAAGCACAATGATAACTATGGTAACATTAAAAAGAAAATAAAAAATAAATCTCATGATTCTTAATAAAAATTTAAAATCAGTTAATCTCTTTATATAATTGGTTTCTCGATGCCATAAATATGAAAACCTATTATGCAAGATGAGATTTGGTCGTTACCATTTAATTTTCTTTTTACACTATAAGGGGAATAGTTGTCAGATCTATCAAACACAGGGAAAGTGACTGTTTTATTCTGTAGTTGATTTGTGAAATCAGCTGTAGTGATTTAAGGTTGGTTATGAGTCTACTTTTTGTGAATTTTTTTTTTTACTCCACTTCTATTTCATTTTCTCTGTGAGTACAATCTCAGTCTATATCACAACATCCAATACAAAGTTTGCTATATAACTGTCTTTCTGTTCAAACTGGTTTAATTCCTCTAGTATATGCCCCCATGTGGAGCTGGTATAATTAAATGAGAAAGACAAGAAAGAATTCTTAATTTTAGAGAATTCTAATAATATTTTCTTCATTATATCTTTTGTTTCAGTTACTCATAATAGTGCATTTTAGCATATTTTTTTGGAAAAATAAGCAGAAATATCTTATATACCAAATTAACAATGAACTCTATGTGTATGTAAATAAAATGTAATTGAAAAAAATTTATCTTTTTCATGAGTTTAATTTTGTAATGGGGAAAATTTTGAGTTTTTATTTTAATTAAATTTTGTTAAATTTTTATTTGTATATGAATTTAAATAAAATTGTTTTATAAACTTTTTAAAAAGTGCATGCAAAAACCAAGTTATTGATAATTACCTAGTAGCACATTCCTTGGGCTCCATTTCCATCTGAAGTATCTTTGCCAGTAACTGCAAAGTATTTAACTTTGATAAGTATCGGCGTGCATTTGAACTTGTATGAATAGATGGCTACATACGTAGCTTTTTTTTGAAACTTCAGAAGGAACAAAACCTTCAGGGTCAGGGGGCAGTGCAGCAGGTTAAGCACACATGGTACAAAGCGCAAGGTCCTGCATAAGGATCTGGTTTGAGCCCCGGCTTCCCACCTGCGCACGCAGGGGTAGGGGGGTGGATCGTTCACAGGCGGTAAAGCAGGTCTGCAGGTGTCTGTCTTTCTCTCTCCCTCTCTGTCTTCCCATCCTCTCTTGATTTCTCTCTGTCCTATCCAACAACAACAATGACATCAATAACAACAATAATAACAACAAAAATGAAGATAAAGCAACCAAGGCAACAAAAGGGGGAAAAATAGCCTCCAGGAACAGTGGATTGGCACTGAACCCCAGCAGTAACCCTGGAGGCAAAAAAAAAAAATGAACAAAACCCTCACAAACAGGAACACTATGCGTTTTTTTATCAGCTGGCCTCGAGAAGTAGCCTGACAATTTATTTTCATTCTGTGTCTCTCAAGGTAAAGTACACATTCCAAGATGAGGAAAAAAAAACATGGAGAAGATATTTCCCTAAATTGATAGACATGGCATTTGTGCGAGTAGACATACTGAAAGATTCACAAGAAATGGACTAGGAAAGAAGAAAGGTGAAATGTAACAGTTGGAACGAATGTTACCTAGCAGATCTGTTATCTGAGCTCACAAGTTAAACATAGTATTGTGAAGTCAGCATTTTGTAGGAAAGTAGAACGTTATAAATATCCACAGCATAGAAGTGATATTTAACCTATAAAAACCACCATGGAGACAGCACTAGCTGCAGATACTGGGGAAGAGTTGTCTGCAAACTGTCAAACTTTCTTTGGCATCTAAACTGAACAGAAAAAGAAGCACATATGAAACATGGGAATTTTCAAGTTTAAATTGATGTATTTTGTGCAAAGTGCCTGACTTTATTCCCCGCATCCTAAACTCTGTCTTAACAGGAAATGGGATCATTTCATTTCAAAATTGTACTAAAGCATAGTACATGAATGGTGTAGTTCTATAAAAATGGTGATTCTGATTACAAAATGACTAAACAGGCATTTTCATGTTCAGATTCAAAGCATATAAGCATGTTGTAGGGATAATCACTTAGAAATGTTTGGAATACCATAAAACAACATTTATAAAATATTGTAGGACTGATAGTCTTACATTAATAGTCTCCTTTGTGTGTGTGTGTGAGAGAGAGAGAGAGAGGAGAGAGTGGAGTGAGAAAAGAGAGAGAGAGAGAGAGAGAAAGAGAGAGAGGAGAGAGGAAGAGGGAGGAGAGAGAGGGAGAGGGAGAGGGAGACAGAGATGGAGAGGGAGAGGGGGAGGGGGAGGGAGGGAGAGAGACAGAGAGAGGATAACACCATAATAAAGCAGGAAACTTCCAAACTGAGCTATATTTTTGGTCCTTTTATTTTTAATTAAGTTTTAAAATCATGTTTGGTTGCTTTCTCGACTTTTCAAAAGAAGACTGTAGTTCCTCCATAATATATTAGTAATGCTACATTTAGTAAAATGAGACCTACAGAGGCCAAAGTCGTTTTAATAGTTCATGGCCAAGGGCAGAGACTTGTTGTCGCCCTTTGTTTCATTGTATCCAACAGCATCCCAGAGCAAGTTAAGGTGTCCATAGCAGTGATGCTGACTGAGATAGCCTGAGACATCTGTATAGAGGTCTGCTTCTGTACAGCACCTACAACAGATAGCTTGGTATGTGCATACAGAGACCTTTTCCTAACGTAAAACACAGTGACACATGACAGGCACCATTTTTTTTTCTTTAAACCTATCATGAGTTTGACTCATGAGTTAGTATTACTAAGAGAACAAATGAAGAACCAATACGGAAATCTGTTTTGTTTCACTCAAACATCCTTGCAAGAATCTGCTGTCTCTGGTCACTGTTCATATTTTCAGGAGGTACACTCAGTCTGAAATGAAGATCACACTCATATACTCTCCCTGGTGCCAGTCCCTGGCTCAGACCCCATATATAGTACAGCACTAGCATTACTTTCCCAACATTATCAAATGCCAAGAGGAGATGAAGGTATAGTGAATTAATTAAATAATTGCTAAATAATAGCAACTCTGTGTTTGCGTGTGTGTGCGCGCGTGCGTGCATGTATGCACACAGATTAGTGGTGGTGAATAGACAGGATTAGATCACTACAGAAAATAACTCATTGGGGGCCTGTCAAGGACTGGTGTGAGGATCCTGGTTCGAGCCCCCAGATTCCCACTTGCATGGGAGTCACTTCACAGGCGGTGAAGCAGGTCTGCAGGTGTCTGTCTTTCTCTCCCCATCTCTGTCTTCCCCTCCTCTCTCCATTTCTCTCTGTCCTATCCAACAACAATAGCAGCAACAGCAACAATGGGAAAAATGGCTGCCAACAATGATAAACCTGTAAGGGAAAAAACTCAGTGGAGCAAGATGACAGTTTTTATAAACTTTGTTTGCAGTAAAATAATACAATAAACAGCATTAGAGAAAGAAAAATAACTATACTCAACATCTGTCTTACAGTGTATGTTCACAGAATCTGAAGACAATCTCTATTATTTCTCAGCAGAAATACCATGGATTTTTTTTTCTTATTTATTTAAAAAAAAAGAGAGAGAAAAGGGGAGAGTGAGAAAGGGGAGAGAAGGGAGAGGCGGGAGAGAGGTGGGTTGCATTCAGCATCTCTTTTTTTCTTCTTCTTCTTCTTCTTCTTCTTCTTCTTCTTCTTCTTCTTCTTCTTCTTCTTCTTTTTTTTTAATTTTTAGTAAGAGTAGAGCCGAGGGGAAGATGCTAAGAGGGAGAAAGAGACCAGAATACTGCTCATTTCTGGCTTATGGTGGTGCTGGGGATTGAACCTGGGACCTCAGAGCCTCAAGCTTAAAATTCTTTTGCATAACCATTTATGCTCTCTCCAGACCTTTTTTTTCTTCTGTCATTTCTTTTTGAGTTAAGAGATCACTGTTTTGTCAGTGAAACATCAATGATCAAGGAGTTCAGAATTGAGACTAGAGTCAGATTTCTTTTAGTCTACAGGTTAAGTTTGCTTAATTTTATTATGTAATTAACTTCCTGGAAAAGCCCTTTCATGGGTTTCACGGAGACTGGATCCCACCAGTCAGTCTGTCTGTTATCAATCTACCGTCCTAGGAAGCTTAAACAACTCTTTGTGCCAGTGGACGTGAGGGCACACAGTTCATCGTAGGTGCGTACATACTGAGACTGGGGATTAATGTCACCCAGGTAAATCCCTGTCTCAATAAAATGTCTCAGTAAAATGCTCACACATGCTAGAACTAACACTCGTGGCACAATGTATATCTTAGCAACCAGAAATCACATTTTAAGCTTTTTTTCTCTTTATTCACTGATGTGTTAAACAAACTAGAAGGTGTAAATCTCACACCTTTAACACACCCTAAATTTCATGGTTTGTGCCAGTCTTTATAACTGGCATAACCAGTAATGATAAAATGAACTTGTTAGCTCTCATTTTAGTTTGCATATCAATTTATTTATTAAAAATGTTCACTCTTCAGCATTTTTGGCAGTCCCTCCCCTACTGCACAGGGGAAAGGCAAAGGTATATTTTTTTATTTGTGATTTAAAGTTGATTCACAAACTTATGAGATAACATAAGTTATCTACACTGCCCTGACGAGAGTTCCCTCTACTGGAAACTTCACTGGTCACAGGTCACAGATATAAATTGACTATTATTTTTATTACTATCTGTCTACAGTTATATATGTATATGTGTATGTGTATATGTATATATGTGTGTGTATATATATATATATATGCACATTTTTTCATAAGATCCTGCCTTCTCTTCCTTCCTTTCCTTTTTAAATTTCTTTACTGAGGGATTAATGTTTTATAGTCGACAGTAAATATAATAGTTTGTACATGCATAACATTTCCTAGTTTTCCACATAACAGTACAACCCCCACTAGGTTCTCCTCTGCCGCCATGTCCCAGGACCTGAATCCTCCTCACACCTCAGAGTCTTTGACTTTCGTGCACTACACCAACTTCTCTTCCTTTTTGAGTCACATCTACACCTATTGCTACTTCCAGATGTCCTTCCTTTTTTTTTTTTTTTTTTCCTCTTCTCTTTCTGGGTCCTGATGGAATTGGAATTCAGAGCCCTCTGGTCATCTTCCCCTAACATTTCTGGAAGTATTCCTTTTTTGGGGGGTGCAGGGGATGGGAGTTCGGGCTTCTCTAATTACTTCTCCACTGGACATGGGCATTGGCACGTGGATTCATACCCCTAGCAAAGGCATTTTCTTTTGTTAATATTTATTTTATTTATTCTCTTTTGTTGCCCTTGTTGTTTTATTGTTGTAGTTATTATTATTGTCGTTGTTGGATAGGACAGAGAGAAATGGAGAGAGGAGGGGAAGACAGAGAGGAGGAGAGAAAGACAGACACCTGCAGACCTGCTTCACCGCCTGTGAAGTGACCCCCCTGCAGGTGGGGAGCTGGGGGCTCGAACTGGGATCCTTACACTGGTTCTTGTGCTTTGCGCCACCTGCGCTTAACCCGCTGTGCTACAGCCCAACTCCCGCAAAGGCATTTTCTATCCCTACTTTTTTCTAATTGTCCATACCTTAGTATTCTGGCTATCATTAATAAAACCCTAAAACACAAAACAACATAATTTGAAAATCATTGTCTAACCCAATCATATTTTTATAACATGTAAGACTGGGAAACCATAATATCGTCCTTTATTTGCAAAGAAGTCTTGTTTATTAGTCATGTTCTCTTTTCAACTGGATGTGTCAACAACTGTCTAATTAATAGGGAAGATTATCATAAAACCAGTAATGATTTACACATCACAGTTAATAGGAGATTGCGAAGAATGCTAAACTAATTTGATTAAATATGTGTAATATGTTAATTTGCATAATATCTTTAGTAGGTCAGACTGAATACATATTCCACTTGTAAAAAGTATAATAAGCTTAAATAAGTAATATCAAAACAGATATTCTTTTATTAAGTTTCTTTTTTTATTAGTGATGTCATATTGATTTTTACAATTATAAACCAACAGGTGTATAATTCCACACCGTTCCCACCCCCAGAGTTCTGTGTCCCATCCCCTCAACTGGAAACTGCAGTGGTTCTCTCAAGATCTCAGCTGCCCTGAGGAAAGGGGGCCGTCCCTACCTTTTGCTGCTTTAGCGTGAGGGCAAGGTCCTGGAGAGGCCCACTGGAGGAGGGCCTGTGCTCACAATCTTGATGGAAGTGACCAGAGATGTTGGCAAGAAGGAACTGTTAGAGGGCTAGGCCCATCATATCTGTGTAGGAATCCAAGGATCCCTTGACTAAGGCCCCAGGGGTGAGGGGTGGCCTGGTATTGACCAAAGTGGTCATCAGTGAGTGAGGCAGTCTCCTCCCCTTATCTGGCTTTTGGAGTCCTGAGGAGCTTAAGTTTTCTCCCTGTTGTTCAAGTGTTGAGTGTCCTTTGTTGTATCCAAGCTAGTGTTAGGTTTATGGGATCTAACCTCCACTTAGGGAAGCCGTACACCTAGGGTTTTAGTGGGAGTCTAAATTAACCTAAAGTTTTACTTCATTTTCTTGTTTAGTTATTTAGTGGAGCAGTAATCCATTATTTCCCCAAGAGCAACCTTTATTAGAATAACTAAACAAGAAAAAAATATATATATAGCCAATATATATATATATATTTGCAATATATATATTGCTCTATCTCCTGGTCAGTTGTATATGGTGTTTCTTCTGATGATTATGAAGGGGTGACAATAATGCTGATACTATAGAAGACATTAGGGGGGGTCGGGCGGTGGGTGGCGCAGTGGGTTAAGCACACGTGGCACAAAGTGCAAGGACCAGTGTAAGGATCCCAGTTCGAGCCCCCGGCTCCCCACCTGCAGGGGAGTCGCTTCACAGGCGGTGAAGCAGGTCTGCAGGTGTCTGTCTTTTTCTCCCCCTCTCTGTCTTCCCCTCCTCTCTCCATTTATCTCTGTCCTATCCAACAATGAACAACATCAACAATGGCAATAATAATAACCACAAGGAGGCTACAACAACAAGGGCAACAAAAAGGGGGAAAAATGGCCTCCAGGAGCGGTGGATTCATGGTGCGGGCGCCGAGCCCAGCAATAACCCTGGAGGAAAAAAAAAAAAAAAGACATTAGGAGATAATCTTACTTCCTTTCTTTTTGTGTGTAGTTAGTTGAGGTAGTTTTGTGGTTAGATGGAGGACTGAGAGGATTGCAGCAGAGGGCATGAGGTGAGGTTGTCTAGGCCTAAGCAATTAGTGTTTATTAGACAATTTATGGTGCCTTGTTTAGGCCTTTCTGCTAGATTGTTGAGTTTATTAGGTCTATGTCTAATCACAGAAAACTATTAAGCACTTTTCCTTTGAGGTATATAGTTGCTTACGAATACATGTAAGGGAGTACCCAGTCCCCTAGGCCCTATATCTTGAAATGGAAGGAGGTAGTTCCATGAGTTAGGGAATGTCTCACAAGATTATTGGAGTTGGAAGGCTGACATCAACATATGGTCTGCTTTTTGGTTTGAATATCTTTGTGTTGGCTTTATTTTATTATCAGTTAAATGTTTCTTAACATTTTGCCTTAATTGATTTTTTTTCTCTTATAGAGGTAAAAAACAGTAGTGTTCTAGAGATGACTGCTGGCACACTCAGTTGGCTGAGATCACATGTTACTATGCTCAAGGAACTGGATTTGCATCCTGGTTCCCCACCTGTGGAGGGAAAGTTTCAAGAGCAGTGAAACAAGGCTACAGGTGTCTCTCTCTGTCTCTCATTCCTCTCTATGTCATATTTCAATTTCTATCTGTCTCTGTCCAACAAATGAATAGAGAAAGAAAATATAAAAAATAATAATAGTTTGTAGTTTCATGTATGTTTATGAGAAGCTCCTTACAACAAGTCAGTAAGTTAATTGTGCAGAAGAGTTGAGCCAAGGGTTTGATTTTACTTAGCTTTATTCAGAAAAATAACGGTCTCTGTAACTCTTTGCAGCGCCTGGTGTCTGTCAGTTCTGTTACGGTTATCGATTGTTATTGTTTATAGGTATCTAGTTTCCCTCTTTGTAGGCACAGAAAGTGGTATAGTTTATTTCACTTCAGTCTTCACTAGTTAATCTACACCTATGAATTATAACAAGCAGCCAAGAAGGTAAGCCTGACTAGTGACATGTGAATTGCCAGGATGCCAGTCAAAATCCATTTGTCCCTGTGAAAAAAACGAGTGTGAGCACATTACGTGCATGACTTAACCATTTCTTGACTCAGTGGCAGTGTTTCCTTCACCCTACATCTTTGGGTAAATCATGACTACATTTCCTGTTTTTATTTTATTTTAAATTTTGGATTACCATTGGCAGCTCACTTAATGATGTTGAAATGAAGTTAGTCAAAAAGGCAGTCATCTCCTTCCTTTTAGAGAGCTTGTTGAAGGAGAAATAATCTATGAACTAGTAAACATAAAAGGAAAATATTATTTTTGGAGAGTAGGTGGTGTTAGTGGGCCAGGCAGTGATGCACCCTGTTAAGAACACATCTCACCACATGCTAGGACCCAAGTTCAAGCCCCTGCTCCCAACTTGAAGGAGGGAAGCTACACAAGTGGCAAAGCAGGTTTGAAGGTATCTTTCTCTCTCCCTCTCTATCTCTGCTCCCTTCTCAATTTCTCTCTGTTCTGTTCTATCAGGCATTAAAAAAAGAGAGAGAGAGAGAGAGAGAGAGAGAGAGAGAAAAAGTGAGAGATTGAAAGAGAAAGAAAGAGAAGAAAAAGGGGGAAGGGAGGGAGAGAGGGAGAAAAAGCAGGAAAACAGCTGCCAAGATTCATATTGTTGGTACTAAACCCCAGTTATAATCCTGGTGGTAATAAAATAATGATAAAAAAAATAAAGAAGAGAGTTGGAGGTGCTAATCATTATACATAGCTTTGTGACTTTAAAACTAATTCTAGCATTTGGTTATGATGGCGAGTACGGCGCTTCTAGGAACAATGAGTGAAACCATAACAAGAAAAGGAAACAACATACACATCTGAAGTGCAGGGGGTCCAGAAAACGCGAAGGCAAGAAAGGAGGGGGAGGCCGTAGTATTACAGTCAGCAGAAGTGGCGTGTGATACACTCGGAAAGTAATGGAAGAAGATGAATGTGGGGAGTCGGGCGGTAGCACAGCGGTTAAGCGCAGGTGGCGCAAAGCACAAGGACCGGTGAGAGGATCCCGGTTCAAGCCCCCCGGCTCCCCACCTGCAGGGGAGTCGTTTCTCAAGCGGTGAAGCAGGTCTGCAGGTGTCTGTCTTTCTCTTCCCCTCTCTATCTCCCCCTCCTCTCTCCATTTCTCTCTGTCCTATCCTACAACAAAGACATCAATAACAACAACAATAATAACTACAACAATAAAAAAAACAACAAGGGCAAAAACAAAGGGAAAATGAATAAATAAATATTTTAAAAAAAAGATGATGAATGTGTGGCATTGTTCAAGGTCACGTTCTGTTGGGCCTTGTGTCCTTAAAGAAGGAGTAGGGAGTCACTAAAAGCCCACTCACAGCTGGAGTATGACTTCAATACGTAGTGTACAGATCCTAGCATTTCAATCGTGGTGGTAATTGCACTAGATTGATTCCTGACTTATAAGGCTCTTCATTATATTTTTTGTCTTTGACCTTCATCCCAGAGACTCGGTCAGTGCTATTTGAAGATTTGAAGAGTATTTTAATACAACGCATATTCATCCCATGGCAATATTTCCTTATTCCTGCCACCTAACACCATAGTTTAAGGTACTCCAAAACTCCAGGGACCTGCTTTTGTTCTGATTCCTAGGATAGTTCACATGCCTAATGATGTCACCTTTATTGTCATTTATTTTTTTAAATAAAGAATAGAGACAGAAAGAAATCAAGAGGCAAGGGGGAAGAAGGAGGAGGAGAAAAGAAGAGAGAGAGTGAGAGAGAGAGAGAGAGAGAAAATGAGAGAGAGAGAATGAGAGAGAGAGAGAGAGAGATAGCTGTGTCACTACTTCACTGTTCGAAAGCTTTCCCCACTGCAGGTGGGGGTTGGAGGCTTGAACCTAGGTCCTAGTGCATTGTAATATGTATGCTTAACCACGTGTGCCATCCCCCGACCCTTTATATCTTCTCAGATATATCTTTCTTTAAATTTTCTGAGTCAAAGTTTCATTTGTATTCAGAAATGTGTTTTAAGATGTGTTTACTACAGGGAGGTGGCTTAGTGGCAGAGAAGCAGGACTGAACATATGTAAATCCTGTGTTCAATCTCTAGTCCCACCTATGAGAATAATTCTCGGACCTTATTTCCCTTTCATTAGTGAATCCATCATTATTTATTTTTAAACATTCATTCACCTACTATGACCAAGGATAAGGTGGTGCCAGGGACTGAACCTGTTAGCTATGAGACCTGTTCAGTTACTATATTATGAGTCTGCATATACTTTGTATAAACATCTTACCTGGATAATTTGAATGTATTGTCTAGAAACAGAGACCATTTTAACAAACTTATTTGTTTTTAACATTATTTGCTTTTCCTGACTGATGAGTGATTCAAATGCATATATTTAAATGTTGTCTTTGTTCACACATATATACATGTGTGTAGGTATGTATATAATTAAGTAGATAGATAATAGATAGAGGATGGATATATGATATATGAGTTGAGATTGTGATTTTATTGAAAGAATGAAAAATATGGCGAAACAAGGTTACACAGCGTTGGTATCCAGCATGAGGTAAAGAATTCAGTCAATGTTGCCTGTTAGGAATCACCATAACCGGAACTCAAACTTTTAAGAGCAAAATAAGAAATTCTAGCAGGCGTCACATTTTCTTATAGCTTGTTAGTTTGAAAAAGGTTTTATGTGATACTCAACATTTTCTTTTCAAAAATATTTTATTTTTGTTTTGTGTATTGGGTAGAGAGTGAAGGAGATAAAAAGAGAAGAGAGACAGGGTTAGTGGTGAAAGGGGCTGTTCATCAAGGTGGCATACATGTGGCCAACATTATCATGGTCTTCAGGGAAAACTGACTTTGGTTGCTACCTGCAAGTGGGAAGCTTCAGGAGGAGTAGAGAAGTGCTGCAGATTTCTACCTGTCTCATTTCTCTCTCTCAAATTCTCTGTCTCTATTTAAAAAGAAAAAAAGACTGCCAAGCGTAGTGAATTTGTCATGCAGGCACTCAAACCCAGTAATAACCCTGATTGCAATATAGACAAGCAAACAAACAGATTTTGAAGAATATTTCTAAGACATCTATACATATTCTGGTTATAAATTCTAGTTTCTAAATTTGTATGGTTTGTTTTAGTCACTGGATGGCCTCAGAAATTAAAGAGGACAATTGAGTGCTGTTATAATCATAATGTGACAATTGTCACAGTATCATATAGTCATAGAAACAGAGTTTGTCATGTGATCTACTCCATTGTCTTACTTATATTTGAGGGTTTTATCTGAGGTATTTAAGGTACTATTCTAAGTGTCTCTTTTTTTATACCAGTACCACACAGTTTTGAAGAATTTAGCTTTGTAGTATAGTTTGAAGTGAAGGAGTGTGATGTGTGTCTGTTTCTTTCTTTTTTTTTTTTCCCTAATCATTTTACTGGCAATCGGGATCATCTTATGGTTCCAAGAAAATTTCAGTAACATATGTTCTAATTCTGCAAAAAGTATCCTTAGAGTTTTGATAGAAAAAGCACGGAATGCCTACAGAATATCTTAACTAGAAATTATTGTCATTATATTTTGTGCCATACTTTTCATTTTTTGATACAATTAGAAATTATGGAGAGCAACACAATTTGCTGATGTCTTTGGCCATAGTTTCTACATAAGACATTTTATCATTCTCATTTTTTGCATTGATCAAAGCATAAGACTTAAAACTTTCATTTCTCATTGTATCCCATAGCAAACAAATATAAATGAATCACATGAACAAATTTAAGCATTCAGAGAATATCTTTTTAAATTATTTCAAAATTTGGGTAGTATAGAGAAGAACTAGGGTGAATCACTCATCAAACATCCAGAGGGAGGAGGGGTGAATGAGTGCAGATGGATATCTGAAGATACAGATAGAACTCCCCACTGGGAATCTCAGTGACAAAGGTGATTTACAACTGACAGGATGTATGAGTGTCTAAATGCTGAAATCCGGCAATTGGTATAGTCCATTGTAAGAAATATATTGTATTAATACAGCAGGTTGAAGACCTTGTCTGTAACTGTCACCTTATTCTACACATCTGCATTGTTAATAACTTTAGTAGATTTTAAACTTTCATTTTCATATGGAGATCATTATAATCACTACCATTAGGAATTTACTCTGAGGGCAGCTGGAGCACAAGTCCATGTGGAAAGTTTAAATTGTCTCATGTGTAAGTTCAGGTAGATGGCAAACCCTGTCAGCTGTTCCATTACACTGCTGTAACCTCAGGCAAGCTGTTCTGTGAACATCCTTGAGTGAGCATTAACTACCAAAATAAAGGTGGGGACCTCTTAGTCACATTCATTAGCTATATATGAACACATTTTCTTAAAAAAAAATAAGACTAAGTTCTATAAACACTGATCCCAGAATTATCTATAAAATAGTATAGCATCCCTCCGTAAGTGTATAATTCCAGCATAGTATTTCATCCTTTCTTTTGCAGAAAGCATACTTTACACAATACCGCGAATTGTAGGGTAGAGAGCATAATGGTTATGCGAACAGACTCTCATGTCTGAGGCTCCAAAGTCCCAAGTTCAATCCCTCTCACCACCATAAGCCAGAACTGAACAGTGCTCTGGTAAAGAAAAAATAAATACTCTCAACAGTAATTACAAGAAAAGATCTATGCTTACTTGATTACTTTTGTCTACTCCTACTTACTTTTTTGTTTTTTAAACAAAATGTCAATGATCTTGAACCTGAGTTATAAAGACATGCAGTTCAATATCTTAAGTAATTATCTTCTTAGAGATAAGTTATGGAGACCTTTTCATTAATTATCAAGGCATGAAAAGAGATGACTGAATATTTAAACCTATTCTTTTCATTTTCTGAAAAGAGAATTATTTAATTGTATTGAGGTAAACTTACTTTACCATCTGTATATATTAGTTTCAGTGTACATTTTTTCCTTTCTTTACATTATTAATAACATTTTTAAGGTTCTAGATTGTAGCAAATATTGAATGACTATATTATGATTGTGGATTGTCAAATAGGTAGTTTTATGCTAAAAGTAAACATTAAGAGCACGTGGTGCAAAGTGCAAGGATCCCGGTTCAAGCCCCCAGCTCCCCACCTGCAGGGGAGTCCCTTCACAGGCAGTGAAACAGGTCTGCAGGTGTCTGTCTTTCTCTCCCTCTCTCTGTCTTCCCCCCACACACACACACTTCTCTCTGTCCCATCCAACAATGACATCAATCACTACAACAATAAAACAAGGGCAACAAAAGGAAATAAATAAATATTTTTTAAAAAATCAAGCCTGACTCAGAAGAAAATCGAAGTCTGCTTTATATTTTCTGGCTTTTAGAAATTATTTTAGGTGTATTAGTTTCCAGAATAATTGAACATGGACTTTCTAATAATGAATTATTGTAGCGATCACAGTGACATTTTAGTTAATGCCTGTTGAAATAAAACTTCTGTTCAGATGTGCATATTAAAAATCTGTGTGACAGAAAAGCAGTCCTAATTCTATAATAGCAAAAGTATAATGTGACTTCTGTTCTTCTGAGTACATGTCCAAAGTAATTAATACATGGAGCATGTGACCTCTCCCTCCCTTGTACCTGCAGTGATGGCGACCTCATGGCTGACAGACCTGTAATACAGAAAGTCACATGCATGCTGGGTTTTCTCTGAAGTATAATTCTGACATTTAGTTTGGAAATACCAGTGGTAATGAGAGGTCATACAACTATACTTCAGTTTTCAAGAATGATCAGATTATATACTTTGTGACTGTTTTAAAAGATCAACAACTTTTCTTTTTTGGTCTCTCAAGTAAGAAACATGTTGGTAGGATTTTTTCTTTTGTTTGTTCTTTGCCTTTTGGTTTTTGTTACTGTTTTTTCTTTGAAAATGGGTTCCCATATCTCCTAGGGAGCCATGACTTTAAGACATTGTTGATAGTATTATCTCCATGTTCAGTGTTTTGTACAAAATGCTAGTCAGTTTTTGAAAAAAATCTGCAGTGCTTTATTAGATCTTTTGTCATGATAAAGTTTCATATTTAGATATATTTCTAGTGTTCGTGTAACCACTGAGAACTCTTGATATTGGAAAGCATATTTGAACCAACAGTTGTCTTTTCTTTTTTTTTTTTTTGGACTCCAGGGTTAACACTGGGGCTTGGTACCTGCACTACCAATCCACTGCTCCTGGAGGCCACTTTTCCCATTTTGCTGCCTTTGTTGTTACCCTTGTTGTTGTCCTTATTATTATTGTTGTCATTGCTGTTATCATTGTTGTATAGGACAGAGAGAAATTGAGAGAGGAGAGATAGAGAGGGGAGAGAGTCTTCAAGTTTCATACTGAGCATGTGCTCAGTCTAGACAGGGTTCCTGTCACTTGAGTCTAGGGAAGTCCTGTAGAATTTTTTTTGTTTTTTGTTTTTTTTTTAACTAATCTGGTCACCATTATGAAATTTTTATAGTCACTTGGTTTGGTTTTACCAGAACTAAATGAGGTTTCTCTCTCTTCCTCCTTCCACCCTCATTTACTCTCTTACCTTTTATATTTCTCTTTTCACCCCCACAATAATAAGTACATATCCAGTGAGACCATACCTTTTAATCAGGAATACAAATCTTTACTTAATGTGGAATAGAATGAGCCCATGGAAGACAAACAGAAAACAATATAATACTGTCTATTAATCGGTGCTAGGCCAGTCTCCTAGGGGATCACATGAAAATAATTCCAAAATGTCCATTTAGTTGCTTGAGATGTTGTAACTTTCAGCAGACTTCATATGACTAGTTGAAAACCAAGTTTAAATTTAGCACTTCAGTAGTTGATTACATGACAAAATGTAAAGGGAAGGGAAATGTTCTCTTGTGTAAATGGATGAGACACTTACTGTGACAGAGCTAATTAGGCTCTTGGGAGAATTTATGCACAGCTAATAAGAAGCAGAGCTAAATGTTGTCTTAATTTACCCTCAGGCTCTCAAAAAAAAAGTTGTTCATTCAAGTTTCACTAATTGAGCCAACAATCATTAACCCCCTTTTTCTGCATACATTCCCATGTTAACATACAGCCACCAAGCTATCTATTTCCCGAAGAGCAGAATTTGCTTTTTTTTATGCATCTATGAGCATGTTTTTAAAGTGTGATACTTTAAAAGACAGCATGAACATTTTAGAAATATGTTCTTTTATTTCTTTATTGGGGGATTAATGGTTTATAGTCAACAGTAAAATACAATAGTTTGTACATGAATAACATCTGCACATAACAGTTCATCGTCCACTTGGTCCTCCTCTGCCATCATGTTCCAGGGCCCGAACCCCTGCTACCCACACACCACCGCCACCATAGAGTCTTTTACTTGTGTGTAGTACACCAACTCCAGTCCAGTTTCTGCTTTGTGTTTTCCCTTATGCTCTTGCTTTTAATTTTCTGTCTATAGGTGAGATCCATCCCATAGTCATCCTTCTCTGACTTAACCTCACTAAACATGATTTCTTCAAGCTCCATCCAACATGGGGCAAGAAGGTGAAATCACCATTTTTAACAACTGAGTCGTATTCCATTGTGTATATAGACCACAACTTGCTCAGTCGCTCATCTGTTGTTGGACACCTGGGTTGCTTCCAAGTTTGAAGTAAGCTATTACAAATTATGCTGCTATCAACATAGGTGTACACAAATCTTTTTGGCTGGATACGTTTGGTTCCTTAGGATCTATCCCCAGGAGAGGAATTGTAGGGTCATAGGGTAGGTCCATTTCTAGCCTTCTGAGAGTCTCCAGACTGTTCTCCACAGAGGTTGGACCCATTGACATTCCCACCAGCAGTGCAGGAGGGTTCCTTTGTCCCCACACCCTCTCCAGCATTTGCTGCTGTTACCTTTTCTGATGTCTGACATTCTCACAGGGGTGAAGTGGTATCTCCTTGTTGTCTTGATTTGCATTTCTCTGATAATCAATGGGCAAAAGCATTTTCTCATGTGTTTGCTGGCCATTTGGATCTCTTCCATGATGAATATTCTGTTCATATCCTCTTCCTATTTTGGGATGGGGTCTTTGTTTCATTGTTGCGGAGGAAATACATATTTTATTATTTTTATTTTTGTAGTGATTATTGTTGTTGATGTTGTTGGATAGGATAGAGAGAGAAATAGAGAGAGGAGGGGAAGACAGAGAGGGGGAGAGAAAGACAGACACCTGCAGACCTGCTTTACTGCCTGTGAAGCGACTCCCTGTAGGTGGGGAGCTGGGGGCTCGAACCGGGATCCTTATGCCGGGCCCTGCGCTTTGTGTCACGTGTGCTTAACCCACTGTGCCACCGCCCGCCTCCTGGAAATACATATTTTCTATGTAAGGTATTTGGATTATTGATCTTACCTACTAGTAGGACATAATATAGATTGAAATGAAGTAATAATAGGTCAAATGGTCACTCACTCAGTTGAGCATACAAATTGCTTTGTGCAAGTTCCCTGGTTCAGGTCCCCAATCAAGTCCCCACTTACAGGGGAAAAGCTTCACCAACAGTAGAAAAGTGGTGCAAATATCTCCCCTTTAATCTCTCTTAATTTCTGTCTGTCTGTCTCTCTCTCAACCTCTAT
The DNA here is from genome assembly GCF_950295315.1 of Erinaceus europaeus. Lineage (NCBI taxonomy): Eukaryota > Metazoa > Chordata > Mammalia > Eulipotyphla > Erinaceidae > Erinaceus > Erinaceus europaeus. The sequence continues at coordinate 83,031,711 of NC_080177.1, forward strand.
CAAAGACAAAGATAAGATGATGGGGCCAGGTAGTGGCTCACCTGGTTAAGTGCACCGGTTACAATGCAGAAGGACCAGGGTTCAAGCCCCCAGTCCCCACCTTCTGGGGGAAGGCTTTATGACTGGTGAATCAGGGCTGCAGGTGTCTCTCTGTCACTCTCACTCTCCATCTCCCTGCCCCCTCTCAATGCCCGGCTGTTTCTATCCAGTAAATAGAGATAATAATAATAATAATAATAACAGCTTTATAAAAAAGATAAAATAGCTGACAGAGAAAATGCAGTGGTGCAGGGTCCAAACCCCAATAATAATCCTGGTGACAATAAAAAGAAGAAGAAGAAGAAGACTAGACAGTCAATTTCTAACATTTGGGTGTATTCATTTTTGAAGTGTTTACTATGATGGTGATTCTTTGGCAAAATAAATGATATCTTAACTTTTTAAAATATTTATTTATTTTCTCTTTTTGTTGCCCTTGTTGATTTTCATTGTTGTTGCAGTTATTATTGTTGTTGTGATTGATGTCATCATTGTTGGATAGGAGAGAGAGAGATGGAGAGAGGAGGGGAAGACAGAGAGGGGGAGAGACAGACAGACACCTGCAGACCTGCTTCACCGCCTGTGAAGCAACTCCCCTGCAGGTGGGGAGCTGGGGGCTCGAACTGGGATCCTTACACCAGTCCTTGCGCTCTGGGCCACGTGCGCTATCGCCTGACTCCCATATCTTAACTTTTTATACTGACCTCCATTTACTAGAATCACTAAAATATTTTTTAAAGAGCATAGTTGGTCATATCTATTTTAAATTAATAAACATATCTTATGAATTTATTATGTCATACAGGTTGAATTTCATGCTATTTGATGTTTAAAATAATATGTGTAGGAGTACATATTAGTGAGCTAAACTAGTTTATAAATATCAACAAGGAAAACAATGAGTTAGTAAAGTAAGATTTGGAAAAGGTATGAATATCAGAACAATTAAGACCTAAGGTGATCCATAGAATTTATTGTCAAAGTCACAGGATATTGACTATTGAATTCAAAATTAATTCTTGAATTATTTTATAAAGATTATAGAGAAGAAAATCATCAATAATTTTGATTATTTCATTTTCATAGATCTGAGTTATTAAAGAGGTATTGAAAGTTATTTTTACAAAAGAAATACCATGAAATAGACTTAAGTTGGCCTAATTTACCTTATCAGATAGGTCTCATTGAATCTACCACATATCTAGAATAGAAATTAGAGACAAGTGGTGAAGCAGGTCTGCAGGTGTCTGTCTTTCTCTCCCCGTCTCCGTCTTCCCCTCCTCTCTCCATCTCTCTCTCTCCTATCCAACAACAGTGACAACAACAATAACTACAACAATAAAACAACCAGGGCAACAAAAGGGAATTGATTGAAAGAGAAAGCAACTACCTATACTCCTTACCCAGGGAGAAGGCCCAGGTCCTCATTAACCCAAACACAAAGCAGTAGAGTGCATAGTCACATTCTGACCTGCAAACTGTTTGATCACAAGTAGAAAGTTACCATACAAGGTCTGATCACAAGCTTCACAATTTGACCTGTGCTCTGACTTCTTTATTTCTTTTGTGGTCTGTTCTGTCTATACTGTACAGGTCATGTCCCCTTTGTTGTTTTTCTTTTCTTTTCTTCTTGATGAGAATGTCTCTAATTGTACTACCACATTGTAAGCAATTTATAATCTCGACTTTACATATTTTCATGATGGGTTCAAGTTTATATATCTTTCTTATGTCCTTCACAACTCTCTTGGTCATCACAGACCAAGTGATCTGCACACTATTTCTGACAAATTAGTAGTGGTGGTTATCAACGATTCATTATCATAAATTTTTTGCATAGCCCCTTCATGGTTTACCAGAGCACTGCTAAACTCTGCTTAATGGTGGTACTAGAGATTAAACCTGGGACCTTTGGTGCCTCAGGCATGAAAGTTTTCTTTGCATACCATTATGTTATCTGCCCAGCACCATATCATCACTTTTTAAATGACATACACAATAAGAAAAAATGCCTCGAAGATGCTCTTGTCAGTAGGTGTATTATGTCACCCTATATCAAGAGGCCAGGTAATGCCATGGACTCCTAAGAGTATAGATATACCTTGGTACACTTTGGAAGACATCTAGTTATTTCAAATTATTCTTGCATTAAGATCAGTGCAGTTCAGCAGGTTAAATCTTAACCCCAACATGGAATTAATATCATAACTGATAGTGGAGTCGTATTTCTAGAATCACAGTCCAGTGCTCTGACACTCAGCAGTTAGCAGGGAAACAATACAGAAGTGGGAAGCTCAGACCCCACAAGGGATCTGTATCTCTCAGTTTTTATCCTCAGCTCCTTCCTGTTACCAATTCTCTCTCTCTCTCTCTCTCTCTCTCTCTCTCTCTCTCTCTCTCTCTCTCCCCCCCCCCTGTGAATAATAGAAACAGAATCATTTAACATAGCTGTTGAAAGAAAGACCTCTTTGCTTAGAGAGTAGCTGGATCTAATCATCACAGAAGAAACATTTGTTCAATACATTTTTGCCTTGATCACAATATCTCTCTTCTCTGTTCTGTTAGATTTACCAGAACATATTTCAATGTTGGCAATTGAAAAAATAATATATATAATGGTATTTCAGATATTATTTGGTTATGACATATCTCATTCACGGTTTCAAGTGGGAAATAATTCAGAAATACTGATCGACATTTGGAAATATGCCAGGTGTTATGAATTCAGAGAAGAGAAGCTGAGTGGGTCATGATGAAACTAACCATATTATTTTTACTACATATGGGATGTCAGAAAAGCAGGGCTGGTCAAAACATTTTGTGGGCTGATCAATAGTTTTCACAGATGTGCGTGCATACAAATATAACAGAGTTGCTTTTAAGAGCTCCCTGTCAAACAGTAAAATGCAACCTGAGGGGATCACAAGCCCATGAAAGAAAGCTATGCCGAGCAAAAATGACTATCTGTGGCCTTAAATACATTTTATGCAATGAAGTTATTAGCAGGCTGTTGAGAGAGGAGCTCACTGGGGCTGTGGAAATCCCAAGACTACCAGTAAACTCCCACGAGGGCTTGTCATGGGGGCTCCTTGAAAGAATTACCAGACAGATTCCGTGATCAGGTGTGCAAGGTCCCAACTTCCTCTGTTACTGTTGTGTGGCTTAAAAAAAAAAAAAAAAAACAGGCAGAAGTAATAAGATGCAGAAAAGCTTGGGGGAAAGTGTTAACAAACCAAAAATGGGCATTTATTTTTTTTTCAGAAAATTATGTTAGCTTTATTATAGCATTAATCTATATGAATCGTTTAAATATTACGAAGAAGATACGGTTTGGAGCCAAGCAGTGCTGCACCTGGTGAACTACACACGTGACAGTGCACAAGGACCCAGGTTCAGACCCCTGGTCCCCATCTGCAGGGGGAAAGCTTTTGGAGTAGTGAAGTAGGGCTGTTAAGTATCTGTCTTCTACCTCTCTGTCTCCCTTCCCTTCCCTTCTCAGTTTATCTCTGTCTCTATCAAATAAATAAATACACATTTGTAAAAAAAGAAAGAAACACCAAGAAGACAATGTTATGCATGACATCTTCTTACTTGCTGTGCTTATCTTCCTAGGGTCACATCACAATGCAAGTGGGTTAAGTGCACATGCTCAAAGCACAAGGACCTGTGTAAGGACCCCAGTTTGAGCCCCCGGCTCCCCACCTGCAGGGGAGTCACTTCACAAGTGGTGAAGCAGGTCTGCAGGTGTCTGTCTTTCTCTCCCCCTCTCTCTCTTCCCCTCCTCTCTCCATTTCTCTCTGTCCTATCCAACAACAACAACATCAATAATAACTACAACAATAAAAATCAAGGACAACAAAAGAGAATAAATAAATCAATATTAAAAAAAGAATCACATCACAGCATGCTTTCCCTGGTTCTCATTCAAGCTATGTAATCCAGATTAAAAGGTTTTTTTTTCTTTTAATCCATTACATCTACTCTATAATCACCTGTTCTAACATGCATACATACAGTAATGTAATGTTTCTATGTATATCTAATTACTTTAAGGGGGCCAGGTTGTAGCACAGTGGGTTAAGTGCACGTGGTGCAAAGCACAAGGACTGGTGTGAGGATCCTGGTTCGAGCCCCCAGATTCCCACTTGCATGGGAGTCGCTTCACAGGCGGTGAAGCAGGTCTGCAGGTGTCTGTCTTTCTCTCCCCCTCTCTGTTTTCCCCTCCTCTCTCCATTTCTCTCTGTCCTATCCAACAACAATGACAGCAATAACAACAATGATAATAATAACAACAACAAGGGCAACAAAAGGGAAAAATAGCCTCCAGGAGCAGTGGATTTGAATTGTGGGCACGAGTCCCAGAGATAAGCCTGGAGGATGTATATATATAATTTTAAAAAGAAAAGCACTGTGGGAGGTGATTGCGGTGCCCACCACGGACTGCCATCACATCACCATGCTCAAAAACTTTCATTCAAGCTCCCAGTCCCCACCTGCAGGTGGCAGGCTTCAGGACTATGGAGCAGTGACACAGGCAGGCGTCTCTGCTTCTCTCTCTATCATCCCCTCCACTTCTTTCTGTCACTAACTTTCTTCAAAAACGTGCTCACCAGGGATGGTGGAGTTGTATAGGTGCTGAGTCATTGAGATAGGCCTGCTAGCAAGGAGAGAAACAAGATAAAATAATGCAATGGCTTAACCAGAGGATCCTATGCTATGTCTTCACTGCATTATTCTGAAGCATGTTTCGTTGTCAAATACCTCATAAAAATCCAAGATTACTGGTAGTATTTTTCCATCTTGCACAGTATATTTAAGCAAAATATGTAGCCATGTATTTAGAGATCATCTGACAAGATGTTTAAAGTTTTGGTCATTGTTAGTGGTGATTTATTAGCTGCAATGTATAAACAGATACCAAAAGGCTAAAATATTGTCTATTTTATTATTCAGTTATTGCCTCAGGGTAATTGGTGGGGTCTGGTGCCTACACTATGAACTCAATGCTCCTGAGGGCTATTTTTCCCTTTTGTTGCCCTTGTTGTTAATCCTTGTTTTTGTTATTTTTATTGTTGTTATTGCTGTCATTGTTGGCTAGGACAGAGAGAAATCAAGAGAGGAGGGGAAGACAGAGGGAGAGAAAGACACCTGCAGACCTGTTTCACCCCCTGCTGTAGGTGGGGAGGGAGCTGGGGGCTCAAACTGGGATCCTTACACCTGTGCTTGTGCTTTGTGCCACATGCACTTAGCCTGCTGAGCTACTGCCCGGGCCCCAATATTGTTAATTTTAAAGACAGACAGAGAGAGAGAGAGAGAGAGACAAAGAGACAGAGAAAGAGACCCATACCATATCACCATGACTTCCTTTAATTTGGTGTGGTGCAAACTCAGATCTGGGATATGAAAATGACAGCACAGCACATTAGCCAAGTGACCTGTCCTGCCCACTGTAGAAAGCTAAAATACAGGAGCTGGGCAGTGGCGCAGCGGGTTAAGCGCACGTGACACAAAGCACAAGCACCGGCTAAGGATCCTGGGTTTGAGCCCCCGGCTCCCCACCTGCAGGGGAGTCGCTTCACAGGCAGTGAAGCAGGTCTGCAGGTGTCTGTCTTTCTCTCCCCCTCTCTGTCTTCCCCTCCTCTCTCCATTTCTCTCTGTCCTATCCAACAACAACAACAACAACAACAACAACATCAATAAAACAATAAAGGGAACAAAAGGAAATAAATAAATAAATGTAAAAAAAATTTTAAAAAGGGGGAGTCGGGCGGTAGCGCAGCGGGTTAAGCGCAGGTGGCGCAAAGCACAAGGACCAGCATAAGGATCCCGGTTCGAACCCCGGCTCCCCACCTGCAGGGGAGTCGCTTCACAGGCGGTGAAGCAGGTCTGCAGGTGTCTGTCTTTCTCTCCCCCTCTCTGTCTTCCTCTTCTCTCTCCATTTCTCTCTGTCCTATCCAACAACAACAACATCAGTAACAACAACAATAATAACAACAACAAGGATGATAAGCAAGAATAACAAATGGGAAAAATAAATTCATTAAATAATAAATTTTTAAAAAAGAAAACTAACATACGCGGCTGGGTGGTGGCACATCTGGTTGAGTGCACATGTTACAATGCGCAAGGACCTGGGTTCAAGCCCCTAGTCCCCACCTGCAGGGGAAAAGCTTTGCCAATGGTGAAGCAGGACTGCAGGTGTCTCTGTCTCTCTCCCTCCCTATCTCCCCCTCCCCTCTTGATTTCTAGCTGCCATTATCCAATAAATAAAGATAATACAAAATGTTAAAAGAAAGCTAAAATACGATTGTCTTTTAAGACCTTCATGTGAGATCTGTATTCAGCTCAGTATATAATGGAGGAAGATAAACATACAAACCTAAAAGCACAAGTAGCAATAACCTCCACTCATGTCTGAGTGCTTCAGCTGACGGACCTGCATGGAGAAGCAACCTTCTTGGTTTGGCCATCGGCCGGGTCTTGGTGTGGTATAGTCTGGACTGTGAGGTAGAGCTCATTTTCAGTGGTCGATATTCTCTGGTATTGAAAAAAAGTAAATGAACAATATCCATAATATACTGCGATATAGGATATACTAGTCTCTACGAATCTATGCTGCCCTGAGACTCCACACATCACGGGTTATGTCTCCCCCACCCTCTTAGCAACTACGGATATTTTTAGAGACTTTATGATTTTGTATTTATTGAAAGCCTTTATAGTTGGGATTATGGACGAGGTAGCCTTTTCATACTACTGGCTATTTTTATCTGGTGACATTCACTTAATTTTCTTCTGTGTCTTTTGAAGATTTTATCACATTGTTTGGCTACATTCATCCACATGCTCAGGAATATTTCATGGCTCTCTAGTGTTGGCAATGACGAAGAAAACTACTAGCACAGTTTACAGAAGACTTTTGAGGAGACATACTTACAGTTTCTCTGGGGAAAATAAACAGGAGCATGATTGTACAGTAAGAGCATGTAAGACTTTTGTAAGAAATACTAAACCAGGGTCCAGGGTGGTGACACACATACATTTCAGTGCACAAGGACCCAGGTTCAAGCAGGGGGAAAGCTTCACAAGTCTCTCTGTCTCTTTCCCTCTCTGTCTCCCCAACTTCTCAATCTCTCTCTGTCTCTAGCCAATAATAAATTAAGAAAATTTTAGAGAAGAAATTACTAAACTGTCTTCCAAAGTTATTGTTTGATTTTGAAATCTCAATATATATATATATATGGTCTCCACATTTTTTCTGTCACATTTGTTTATAACTTTCCAGAATCCTAGACCATGAACCACAACTCAGGGTATATACATAGACTGTGTGGTCTGAGGTAGAAAAAAAATTGTCACCATTTTTTTTATTACTTATTCCCTTTTGTTGCCCTTGTTGTTTTATTGTTGTATTTATTGTTTTTGTTATTGATGTTGTTGCTGTTGGATAGGACACAGAGAAATGGAGAGAGGAGGGGAAGGTAGAGAGGGGGAGAGAAGACAGACACTTGCAGACCTGCTTCACCACCTGTCAAGCGACTCCCCTGCAGGTGGGGAGCCGGGGGCTGGAACCAGGATCCTAACGCCGGTTCTTGTGCTTTGCGCCAGGTGCGCTTAACCCGCTGCGCCACCTCCCGACCCCCTGTCACCACTTTATATGAAGTTGTAAGGGCATGTGTATATTTCTTTTTTTTCTTTTTTTATTTTACTTATTGAGAGGTCAGTGGTTTACAGAACAGCCACTGGCATATAGTACAGTTCCCCACCTTGAGGTGCTAGGTGTTTGCGGAACACTTGCATCCATGGCCCAGGTCCTCTCCTGGCAGGGAGAAGCATGCCGCACTAGATAGACCCTCCCCACCCCCGCCCCGATGATCCTGCCCCAGAGTCTTTTGCTTTGCTGAAATGCACTCAACCAGTGGCAGTTGCAGCCTGTGTTCTCCCTTTCCTTCTTGTTTCTCAACTTCTGTCCATGAGTGAGATCACCCCATAGTCATTCTTCTCTTTCTGGCCCATCTCACTTAACAGGATTCCGTCGAGCTGCATTCAAGATGTGAAGAAGAGGTTAGCTTCATCATTCTTAATAGCTGAGTATATTTATTCCAGTTCTCTCTCTCTCTCTCTCTCTCACACACACACACACACACACACACACACACACACACACACACACACACACACCTATATAATTTACATCCCCCACAACCTCCCCAGCATCTATTGTTACTGTCCTGGATGTCTGACATTGTCACAGGAGGGAAGTGCTGTCTCATTGCTGCCTTTATTTACATTCCTCTGACATCAGAGATCCTTTTATTCTCCACAGTGTTTTGTCTTTCTCATTACTGGGTTGCAGTCATTAGAATAGGCTTCCCTGGTGCTCCTCTGTGTTTATTTCCATCTCCCTGCTGGTTTGTGATATTGAGCAGCTTTCTTTATGCTCATTTAGTAACCATACTCCCCCCTCTAGTGAGGTCTGTTAGGTTCTTTTTGTATTTTTGTTTTTTTCATATGTAAGTACTTTAACTGAAATATTAATTTTCAATATCAACACTTGAAATATATTCTCATAAATTATAGAGGACCGCACATAATTCTTTGACTTGTGACTCAGTAGAATTTGGTGTTCATGCTTATAGAGACTCTTATGCATTTTTCACAGTAGTAAAATCAATAATCAGCTCACTGCTTTAACTATTGCAAACTGTGGATTACCAGTTTTAGTTTTCTCTCAAATTACTTTATGAGGGGACATAATTATTTACAAGACAGTTCTTGTATCATGAGTGTGACTTATAGCCTCCAGGGATAGATGCCTATACCATCCTGCTAGGTATTTACCAAATATCTATTGGGTATTATTACAGAATATTGGGTATTATTATATGCTGTAGACCTACCTACTACCTTAAACCCAAAGTATATGAAATTACTCCACCATAATTAGTTCTAAAGCCATCAAAGTAAAGACAACATCCTATTCTAGGAAGAGCACTGGGAAACATCTGCCTCTCCTAAATGTGATTAAGTAATCAGCTAACGGGACCATGTGCTATTAAATGACTCAGCCTGAGTGTATTTGCATTAATTCTCTAATCATTTGTGAAGTACTACTTCCTAGGAAGTGTGACACGGCATATATTATGTGAAGAAAACTGTTCTTGGATTTTTTAAATGATTAAATCTGTTAGCTGTGACTTTCAAATGCATTCAAAGATATTTTTAAAATCATGAAATACTGGAAAGCAATGAAGCATATATATGATTCCTTCATGATAATGAGAACTTTCTCTTTAATATTACATAGTCATAAATCACAAATGTTTCCTGCCAGTTAAGTTTTGTTTCTTTTTATTCTTTTTTTTTTATTTTTTGGATAGAAACTACCAGAAATCGAAAGAGAAGGAAGGGGGAGATAGAGAGGGAGAGAGACAGAGAGACAGCTACATCCCTGCTTCACCACTCACAAAGCTGTCCCCTTGCAGGTGGGGATGGGGGCCTTGAACCCAGGTCCTTGTGCATTGTAACACGTGCACTCAGCCAGGTGTGCCACCATCCGCCCCGCCCCTTTGTCACTTAAGTTTCCAAATAATACCTATGTTCTTTTTCTCTTCCTATTTCTTCCTATTGTTATTGCCTTCTTTTCTCTCTTTTCACTTGAAGTTGCAAGTGACAAGCATCCATCACACTGTTAACTATGATACAAGTTTCCTTCACAATCTTTAAACAACAACAAAAAAACAACAGTCTACTTCCACTTCCAAGAAGGGGTTTCAATCTGCCAATCTGATACCTTCAGGACCAGAGACTTTCATGGCTATCTATTTATTTTTTTAATTTGTTTAGTCTTTACTAATCTATGGATCCATGCAACATATTTAAAGAATTTTTGTGTTAGGAATGTAAGTCTCCATGATTTTTAAATCTAATTTATAAACTTTTTAAATGATTTTATTATTGATTTAACATTGTTTTGCAGAATTGTCAGATTCCAGGACTGTGTTCATACCTACACCTGATGGATGTAAGACCCTACACGCGCCCCCCCCCCCATTACCTTAATTCTCAGGTAGTACAAGACTCAGTGTTTTTCTGTTTCTATTTCCAAGTGCATTTGCTCTAGTCACCTATATTCCAGATGTGAGCACAGCTATTCCGTGCTGGCCTTTCACCTCTCAACTAAGTTCCCTTAGCACCAGCACCTCTAGTCCCATCCATTTTATCCCGAGTCCTACATCACATGGTATGTTTATGTAATTTATGCATGCATCTATAATGAATTGTTGAGGAAATTAGAAGTGAATTTGAAACCCAGTTAATAATAGCAAAGACCATTTTGAAAGAAAATATCACTTAAGCTGCTCGGTAACTGGAAATCTGAGTCCTTCCATGATCTATGGCCCATACCTACAGACCCCCAGGTCTCTCGTCTAGGGGTTGTTATTGTGCATTTAGGCTGTTTCTGCGCTTTCGCTACTGTGAATAATGTAGCTGTAAACATAGGGGCCCACGTATCTTTTAAAATGTGTGCTTCTATTCCACCCTTTAGGTCCATGATTAGTCAACACTGTGTTTAGCTTTATATGTTAACTCTCTTTTCAGCCACCAGGTTCCAGATGCTACCATGATGCCAACAGGAATTCCCTGGGCAGACAACCCCACCAATGTGTTCTGGAGCTCCGCTTCCCCAGAGCCCTGCCCCACTAGGGAGAGAGGCAGACTGGGAGTATGGATCCACCTGTCAACACCCATGTTCAGTGGGGAAGCCATTACAGAAGCCAGACCTTCCACCTTCTGCACCCCACAATGACCCTGGATCCATGCTCCCAGAGGGATAAAGAATAGGAAAGCTATCAGGGGAGGGGATGGGATATGGAGCTCTGGTGGTGGGAATTGTGTGGAGTTGTACCTCTCTTCTCCTATGGTTTATGTCAGTGTTTCCTTTTTATAAATAAAAATTAAAAAAGAAAAAGAAAATTATGTAACAGTATAGGAAAAAACTGAAGAATATCATATGTAATTGAAATCATGACCTCAACAAAATAACCACATAACGTTAAAGAAAGAAAGATCATGCTTCTGTGTCCTTTGAAAATATGCTTGACTTCTAAGCAACATCACAGGCACTTCAAAGTCACTTGCCTGCATATGCCACAACTCTGGTTTCCAGGATTTTAGCTCAGGTTCAAGTCTTGACTTGCCCTTACTTAAAATTATCCTTGTTATGAGTAATGCACTAATGTCTTGTAAAAAAGACTGGTTTTTGTCCTGGTGTTCCATTGTATTTCTCCTACAGAAACCTGAGTTCTTATTTTTGCCTGGCATGACTCTTGTGGTTTATAAAAAAATGTTGTCAACATGCCTTGCAGAATAAAGTTTTCCTTGACTCTTAGGCTGGATTGGCACTCACAAACTCTCACTTAATCCTTTAGTCTTCTATAAAATGCAAATTTAGAGCCCTGTGAATACTGTGAGACCCATACTGACACTGAAGCTTATCCTCTGAGTTCTTATAAGAGAATATACTTAACACTAACTAACCTCATATATATTACATAAACCCAGGTCTATACAAAGAGACAAGGAAATTAATACTTAGAAATTCTGTATGTCGGGTTGGGGAAGTAGTGCACCTACTTGAGGGAATATGCTACAGGTTCAACCCCTAGTCTTCAACCTCAGGGGAGAAGCTTCAGGAGTGATGAAATAATGCTGCAGGTTTCTCTCTTTCTTTCTCCCCCTATCTGTTTCCCTTTACTTTTCCATTTCTCTCTACCTCTATCCAATAAAATGAATGAAATTTTGTATGTCTGTAATGTTGTTAGTTATTGATATAATCGGTTTCCTGATTCCTAGTTCTCTGCTTTTGTGTTTGTTTGTTTGCTATATTTCACTAAAGATAATGTGACTGTTACAATTAACAAATTTCAGGAGTCTGGCAGTAGCACAGTGGGATAAGTGCAGGTGGTGGAAGGATCCCAGTTCAAGCTCTTGGCTCCCCACCTGCAGGGGAGCCGCTTCACAGGCGGAGAAGCAGGTCTGCAGGTGTCTGTCTTTCTCTCCCCCTCTCTGTCTTCCCCTCCTCTCTCCATTTCTCACTATCCTATCCAACAATGAGGACATAATCAATAACAATAATAATAACTACAACAATAAAACAACAAGGGTAACAAAAGGGAATAAATAATTTTTTAAAAAGTAACACATTTCTCAAGTTTAAATACTTAATGAATTAGTTATCTCTTGCCAATAATCCAGTATTGATGAAGATTGAACAACAGTCCTCTTGGTTTCAACAGTGAACAAATGTTCACTACAGGGCTTCTGAATTTGTTATAGCAGATGCCTCTACTCCATCCAGCTGTCAGAGATCATGAGAGCAAGAATTTCACCAGTGGTGTATGAATGAAACTGGAGAAGTTGCATCCTACTTTCTCCCCACTTTATTTGCCTATACCACATAGTTGTTGTTGTTTTTTTTTTTTTTAACCAAACCAGAAGAGAAACTTGGAAGCAGAGTCTAGCAGGTCCATGCCAAGTGTAGTGCATTTTAATTCATATCTTTGTGCTTGAATGTTAAGACATGTACTCACTAAGTGTGAGCTTACACGTGAAGGCAAAAACTAATGCCTAACAGAGCAGGTTGAAATTTGATAGACAAAATTTAAAATATATGATGGAATAGTGGTATTCTTATATAATCTAGAGGCAATAAAAGTAGAATTGCTTCTTCAAAGTAAAATATCCTAAATGGTATCTGATTCACACCTCTCATCTTGCTAAGTGAGAATTACTGCCGCTATTGTCTCTGCTTCATAGTGTCACACACTTATGAAATGTTAAAATAGTCAGAGAATTTTATTTGCTTAAAAACGAATTATCATAGTGGTCATTGGGTCATCTGCTCTAGGGTAAATACAGAAAATTATATGTTAGATTTAAAAAAGTAATTTATTTACATTGAATTCAATTTTCCCTTCACTTCCTTTAACTATATTTGCCTAAAGATTTAAACATAGTCCATAGAAAGCACAATGAGTGTAAGTTAAGTTACCTGTAGTCATATGGACTATATACACACACACAGGAAAAAAAAAAAGAATGATACAGAAGGGACAAATAAGAATTATCTTGAAAACAATTTTAGTTTTATGTTCATCGCTATTTTTTCTTTCAAAAATAGTTTTTAGAACAAGAAAGCACAATTGTAGAATTGTCATGTTACTTAATTATATTACATATGGTATGAACTTTCAGATTTTATTTGTAGTGTGGAAATAAATTTCCAGAAGGAAACTATACAGTTTAGGTTGATGAGATGGTAAAAGCAATTTAGAGATAACAGTAATGTGTGTGCAGTGCATATATTACAAGTTTTAATTTGTATCTCAAAAAAAAAAACCACAGTGTCAGTTTCTCCAATCCTGTGGTCTATTGGTCTATGCTAATTTTCTTGGCGGTGCTTCTGCATATTTTGAAAAACCTAGCCAAGTGGTCCGGGAGGTAGCGCTGTGGTAAAGCTTTGCACTCTCAAGCATGAGGTCCTGAGTTTGATCCCCGGCAGCACATGTACCAGAGTGATATCTGGTTCTTTCTCTCTCCTCCTCTTTTTCTCATGAACAAATAAATAAACTCTTTAAAAAAAAAGAAAAGAAAAGCCTAGCCAATATTGTATAGGTGTCATGGCCAATAATTAGGAAGTAATTAAATTAAATTAAAAATAGTTACTTTAATGGTATACAAATTAATGATGGTGTACATAATTACATGTTTTGTTTATGTTCATCTTATAAGCAATACTTATTATTAAATTGATTTTTTTTTGAAATTTTCTGTTTATCTCAATTTAAACATCTGAAGTGTGGAGAAGTAAAGAAATCCACTGATAATGATGAGAGAATTAAACAAATGTTTTTTTTTTTCTACCACCACTGATTCTACTGAATTAGTGAAAAGTAGGAATGCAGATTCTATGGTCATTGGAGTTAACCATGTGTGAGATCATGAAGAACAAAGTATGTACTTCTAATGCTTTGATAGCAAGAGCAATATTTCACAGCACAACTAAAAGCACAGACAAATTGAAATACTAAAAAGATGTCTAGATACATCTGTCTTTCACTAGGACATGAGTGTATGAGTGAAAACTCAACCAACATTGTGCAATACATCATACCTACCTATTTCAAGTTTTACTTGTTGTTTCTCATTCTTCTTGCTTTTTTTTATCAGTTGTTGTTGTGTGCTGCAGAAAAGAGAGAGAGGAGGTCCGGAGAGAAGAGGGAACACAAATCTTTATTTGCGCTGGCACCTCAGAGTTGGGTGCTAGAGAAGCAGGTTGGGCCACGTGGAGGTAGTGAAAATCGCCGCCTCTGCATAACCTTTCCTGCATCTGAACACTGGAGTGAAGCACTGGCAAGAGAGAGAGGTGCGGAAGAAGAAGGGCTTTTATAGGAGCAGCTTTTGCGAGAATGGGAAGGGGGAGGAGTAACCATAGCACTCCAGGATAGGATGATAACTCTCGTGAGAATGGGAGGGGGGAGGAGTGACCACAGCACTCCAGGATAGGATAATAACTCTCCTGAGAATGGGCGGGGGGGAGGGGGAGGAAGAGTGACCAAAGCACTTCAACTATGGCAGGGAAATAGACAATGCCCTGAGGGCACAACATGGCGTAACAGGCACTCCGAGAATGTCCCAACTCCCAACTCCCGCGGGAACTAGCAGTAGCCTGAGGGGACAACATGGCAGATGTGACTACATCTGCACAATTTCCCAGCAATCAGTGATTTAATAACGATTTACAAGATTATAGGATAAGTGTGGTACAATTCCATATAATTCCCACCACCAGAGTTTTGTATCCCATTCCCTGAATTGGAAGCTTCTCTATTCTTTATCCTCTGGGAGCATGGACCAAAGATGTTTATAGGGAGCAGAAGGTGAAAGGTCTGGCCTCTATAATTGCTTTTCCACTGGACATGGGTGTTGGCAGATCCATCCACACCTCCAGACTGTCTGTATCTTTCCCTCGTGGGGCAGGGATCTGGGGAGGTGAGGTTCCAGGACACATTGATAAGGTTGTCTGCCCAGAGAAATCAGGTTGGCGTCCTGTAGCATCAGCAACTTGGTGGCTGAAAAGTATTAAGACATAAAGCAGAGCAAACTGTTAGTAATCAGGAACATAAAGGCAAGACTAGAGCAGATGGAACTCAGGGTTTTCCTATGAGAAGAAGCTAGGAAGTCTATTTCAGGTATGTACCAAGGGACCCATGTCTTTAGTACATTTTTTTCCTGACCTTTGATATCTAATATGCAAGTGGGCTAAAAGTATAGTCTGCGAAAATGGTGTCAGAGTTGAGAATAGGACTAGAGAGCTGGATCAGGGCAGAAAGTAGCTCCCAGCTATGAGGAACATATATAAATACAGTAAACTATAAGCCCCATTGATCTGAGGATGACCATATCTCTTTATATTCAGCATATGAGCCTGTGTAACCTCTGCATCCCTGTCAGTCCGAGCTCACAGTTTCTAAGTTCCACCTATGAGGGTGATCATGTGGTATGGTACCAACACAAAGGATTCTGGGGAAGAAGGGGAAGGACAAGGGGTAGTTGAGTTTGGGTTCCTGTTACACGGTGGTAAAGAGGCTCCTACATTTTTGATAGAAATGTAACTTGGTCCAACCACTATGGGAAATAGTTTTCATTAGAACTCTACTGATGGACCTTCCTTATTACCCAGAGAGCATCTAGAGACTTCCCCAGAGAAAACAAAACAAACAAAAAAAAAAACACCTATTCAAAAAAGACCCTATCCACAACAATACTCACAGTAGCACAGTTTATAATAGACCACGCTGGGAAGCAAGCCAGATGCCTGAGGACAAATGAGTGGCGAGAGAATTCAATACACAATGTGATGCACAATACAGCTATGAAAATTACCGGGTCATCTCCTTTGTGATGCAGTGGTCAGATCAGAGCTGGAAGGCATCATGCTGAATAAGACAGGCCAGAAAGATAAAGAAAAATAGCGAATGATCTCACTTTGAGGTGAGGCTGAAAGACGGTAACGGAAACCATAAAGCATATTGCACTAAAGCAAAGGACTCTGGGAAGACAAGGAGGGGGGAGGATGAGAGGACATTGGTATCCAGTTGTGTCGCATAGACACCCACCGGTCACATAGAGATAAGAGGTTGTGTCTGTGTGCTTCAGGCTGTACAGTAAACCATTAACCTACAATAAGTTTAAGAAAAAATACTAAAATACTCAATGGAAAAAAGAAAACGACTGAATTTGGGGCCGAAGAGTGTTTTGCAGATACCTATTACAGGGAGATGAGAAAGCGTATCCATAACTCAACAAGCATTAACCCCTCCCAGTAGGTGAAGATAAAAATTATAGGGAGTCGGGTGGTTAACTGCACGTGGCGCAAAGCGCAAGGACCGGCGTAAGGATCCCGGTTCGAGCCCCAGCTCCCCACCTGCAGGGGAGTCGCTTCACAGGCGGTGAAGCAGGTCTGCAGGTGTCTGTCTTTCTCTCCCCTCTCTCTGTCTTTCCCTCCTCTCTCCACTTCTCTCTGTCCTAGCCAACAACAAGGACATCAATTCTTCTTCTAGCGTTTGCCCTTCTTCCGTAGCCAGTCAACAGCGTCAGGTTGAGCCTGATGTCAAGTTTTGAGACCTCCTTTGAATCTGGAGAGGTGCAGTCGTTGACTATGTGGGTCATAGTCTGTAGCCGCAGAGGCAATAATAACTACAACAATAAAATTTAAAAACAAGGGCAACAAAAGGGAATAAATAAATAAAATAAATATTTTTAAAGGAATAAAAATTATAATAAAATTAGAATTAACAATAGTGGGACAAATTGGAAACATGTACCACCTATTTGGAGGTAATATAAAAGAATATTGGCAAAGTCCCATGTTCATTCTCCGGAATCACCATAAACCAGAGCTGAACATGGGCATTATGTGGAAAAGTACCCTTCACATCCTATAATCTTGTCAGTGTTTCCATTTTATAAATAGAAATTTAAATATATATATATCAGGGTCAGGCAGTAGTGCAGCAGGTTATGCACATTGTATGAAATGCAAGAACCGGAGTACAGGACCCTGTTCCAGCCCCCGGCTCCCCACCTGCAGGAGGGTCGCTTCTGTTGTTCTCCCCCCTCTGTCTTCTCCTCCTCTCTCCATTTCTCTCTGTCCTATTCAATAAAAGTAACAACAACAACAAAATGGGATAAGATGGCCTCCAGGAGTAGTGAATTCATAGTATAGGCACTGAGCCCCAGTGATAACCCTGGAGGCAGAAGAAAGAAAGAAAGAAAGAAAGAAAGAAAGAAAGAAAGAAAGAAAGAAAGAAAGAAAGAAAGAAAGAAAGAAAAGAAAAGAAAATCAAAACAAACTGTTGGTGAGTGAGTGAGTGTGTGTGTGTGTGTGTGTGTGTGTGTGTGTGTGTGTGTGTAAGGAGCCTTTGTCCATATAAACAATTTAGTTTAAATATGAACTTAATGGGTTCATGCAAATTATTCATCAGTGACAATGTATAATTATTTTACATGATAATAAATAGAGATGTATTTAAGTATTTATTGTCCAGTCAATACTTTGTGAACCTTCTGCTTAAAGCACAGAGCTCAGGTCCTGTTTCTACCTTTTAGTACTAAAAATAATTTTGTTGACAAATGTGTCCTTCTTAGCACAGGAGGGGATGCAGTGGAGGGAACTGACTAGTGGGAGTTAAAGATTTCATTTCAGAGTCTGGCTGGTCAATGCTGGGCATTTCAGATCTCCATACTCTCCTTGATTGTAACAACTGATTATTTAAAACCCGTAAATCAGCAATCTTTTGATCACACAGCCTGAAGTAATCTAATCAAATAAGTCTGCAGGCCATCAGGTTTTTTTTGTTTGTTTGTTTTGTTTTTTTATCAGAGTACTGCTCAGCTCTGGTTTATGGTGGTGCAGGGGATTGAACCTGGGACTTTGGAGCCTCAGGCATGAAGAGTCTCTTTGCATAACCATTATGCTATGTATCCCTGCCCGGCCATCAGGTTTAACCGTGCTCCAGATGCACCTCTCATGAGCAGGGGCCTACAGACCGTGCAGGGCCCAGGTCTCCTGGGGTCACCAGGAACACAGGCACAGAACTAAAGGCAGCTGTGCTACAAGAGATGATAAGACCACTCTAACTGCAGTGAGCTCACCTATTGATAATTTATGCATCTGATCTTTAGAAGAAATAAAACCAGAAGTTATTCCCTAGAGATACAGAAAATTGAACAGGGGCACAGTTGACTTTGAGATTAAAATTTGGTAGTGAGGTAAGTCATAAATAACTGATGCATTTGGAAAATGCTAACACAAACTAAAGATAATCTTAATCAAAGTAGACACAGTATATATAATCAGAGAAGATAGGCTGTGGTAATAATCTAAGAAAAGAGTTAGGCCCAAACTGGACATGTTGGCACAATTATAACATGTTACACCATAGTCCAATGAGAGTTTTGTCACTGGATTCTTACCAACCTACAGGAATGCAATCTTTGCCCAATATTTAAAATTGTTTGAGATAGTCAGGCTCGATGGTGAAGCAGCCAGAAGAAGGGGAGTAAGAGAAGGAAATGGAGAAAGAGAGGAGGAGGGAAAAGGAGGAACAGGAGAAGAATACACATATCTTTTGTTTATCATGCTTTTTTTGAGAAAGCAAAACTGATGTTGCAACACTCCAAAATAATTCATTAAAACAATTATTTGAAAAGTATAGATTAAACATAGATTTTTACATTACCAGTAATTTAAAATGACAAATTTCCAAAATAAGTGAAATCACATCTTTCAAAGACGACACCTTTGAATTCTAAAATTCTATGGGAACATTGAATATATGTATCTATGTGCATTGGGATTGCTATGTGAAATTCACTAGAAAACTTACTTTCACATTTTTTTTCACTTCTATTTTTTCCACAAATTAAGTATCTAGGCTCACAACATAGTACTAATCTTGGTGAAGTTATATACATTTTAGTGTTGCCATTGTAAATGAATCAGTTATTCTGATAAAATGAAATTTAACTATCAAGATTAAAATATTGATTCTTCAAACATAATTTGGAAGAAAACAAAAGGGATGTCATAAGCTTAAAGTATTTACTTAACTATAGATATACAGATATGGGAAGAAGGAGAGAGAGAGAGAGAGAGAGAGAGAGAGATAGGAAGAGATCAGAACACTGTTTCAGCTAAGGCTGGGAGATTAAATGAACCAGGGACCTGGAACTTCAGACATCAAAGTCTTTTGCATAACCATCATGCTACCTCTCCAGCTCAGAAAACCACAGAATTAAAAAGATTAGAAATACATTGATATAATGTTCTTAATAGTCAGGATATAGTAAGAAAACTTCTTCAGACCTTAGCAACAAACAGTTCAATTTAAATGTAGTCAATTTAAATGCACATCACAAAAAGACACAAAGATAATCAAAAACACATAAAATCTGGAAACCATTCTTCCTTGGGGAATGCTCATCAGAGGCACACTGAGACAGCACCAGGCACGCAGAAATAAAACTTTTCAACAGAGTTGTGGCAAAGAGTGAAATGATAAAATATTTAGAGAAATGTTGAAAAACATGTAATGCTCATTGGCCTGGAAACTAGAGCAACAACTATAGGCAAGTATTGACAGTTTTTATAAAACTAAACATGCAATTTTGAGGCCAGAGTCATGTGAGAAAAAAAAAAAACAAACAATTTATTAGGTTCTGCATTCTGTCCCCAGCACTGTATTAAAACAAACATAACGGCCCAGATGGTGGCACACTGGACTAAGTGCACTTAATACCAAACTCAGGCAACTGGGTGAAACAGGTCTGCAAGTGTTTCTCTTTCTCTCTCCCTTTCATCTCTCACTCCCCTCTCAATTTCTCTCCACCCTGTTCTATCCAACCAAATGAAAAAAATAGGAAGAAAGAGAGAAAATTAAAGAGGAATGTCTCCGCTGGGAACAGTGGATTCATAGTGTTGGCATGAAGCCCCAGTGATAACCCTCAAGGCAGGAAAAGAAAAGAAAGAGAAAGAATAAGAAAAAAAATAAAAAGATAGTAGAGTGGAACTATGCTCTCTTTGTAAAAATGGACCCCTAGGCTCCAGGGGTGATGCACTTGGTTAAGAGAAAGTGTTGACATGTACAACAATGTGGGTTCAAGCCCCCTAGTCCCCACCTACAAGGGGAAGCTTTACAAGGGTTAAAACACTGCTGCAATCATCTCTCTCTCTCTCTCTCTCTCTCTCTCTCTCTGTCTCCCTCTTTAGCTCATTCTTCTCTCAATTTCTCTCTTCCCTAACAAATAATAATACTACGTTTAAGAAAAGCCTCACTATCACAATTGTATGACCTATAACTTCTTCTCAGTCTCTGAAACCATACAGCACCGAGGCATTAATTTGGCCTAGACAGTCCATGCCTACAACCTTCTAAAGATATATCAGCCTAAACCTGGCAAAGAATCATTAATGTCCATCAGTAAGTAAATAGAAAAACTACCTTACAGA
Source organism: Erinaceus europaeus (assembly GCF_950295315.1). Lineage (NCBI taxonomy): Eukaryota > Metazoa > Chordata > Mammalia > Eulipotyphla > Erinaceidae > Erinaceus > Erinaceus europaeus. The sequence continues at coordinate 83,052,325 of NC_080177.1, forward strand.
AATAATTGCAGATACATGAAGTCATCTAGATGACTCTCAACATTGTTATGACAGAAGAAACCACATTCTGAACGAGGTATCCTGTGTTATTGCATTTACATACCATTCACTTGCAAAGTAATCTACGATTTAACATCTAAACAGGCCAGTGATTCCAAGTAGGTTGAAGGACAAACTGCAGAGGACAGTAATGGGATGTTTTGCATTTGATTGCAGTGGCAATTTCACAGGTAACTAAATCTACAGAAACTCATTAGTGCTTTATAAACTGGTATAGTTTATTACACCTCCAAAGACTGATTTTAAAATATCCTATGGCTGACTGGATCCTTAAAAGTGATCAGTATAGCAATGATGTAGAATACACTAATAAACAGACCCCCCCCCATTCTCCCTGCAATTAGTTGCACCAAATCTAGTTCATAAAATAGGTGTTGTGTAATACATTGTATTTACATTCTCTTACATTTTCAAAAATGTGACTGGGCCACATTTGACTTCTGCTTATTGCTTTGTAAACTTTGTTAACGTTGTTGTAGGCTTTCCATCAAGATATTTATATTGGTTATACAAATGATTTCTCCTTAGCTTAGATGGATCTTCTCACTTTATGAATGTAATTTTTGTCATTTATTTTTTTTAATTTTTTATTATCTTTATTTATTGGAGAGACAGCCAGAAATTGCGAGAAATGGAGATATAAAGAGGAAGAGAGACAGACAGACATCTGCAGCTCTGCTTCACCACTTGTGAAGCTTCCCCCCTGCAGGTGGAGACAGGAGACTTGAACCCTGGTTCTTGTGTATTGTAGCATGTACTCAGCCAGGTGAGCTACCACCCGGCCCCATTTAGATGATCTCAATAAGACTCTCTCATCTGGATGATACATGATTTATCAAGGAACAGACAGAAAAGCAAGAGAGTATAGAAATAGGACAGTCTGATTTTTCTTGGGAGAGCAGTGGAGATATTCAAAAGGTGTCATAAATCATAATCCAATGAAAGGCACACTATCAAGAATAAATGGACAATCTCATGGCAGCACATTCAAGTAAAGAAAAAACTACCACGTCTCCGAACCTTAATGTTCTAATGATGGCAACTGGGGTTTGCCCTTCTGCAATCGATGTCATTGAGTGCCCACTCACTGTGCCTGCCGTTATTTCAGTAGCTCTAATTTTTATCTCTGCAGACCACAGTGTCTCATCCAAATGGAATAAGTTCTAACGTCGTGCATTTCTTATCTGGGTTGTAACAGTATGCGAGCTATTATCAGTTATTAGTTTCAGAAGTCAGCCTTTCAGACTGTGTTGTTGTTATGACACTGAAAATTTTCTCTAGCAAGTTCCATATGGGAATTAAACGCTTTAATTGTATTTCAGAATTCCTTTAAGAGCATGCTAGCCTCCATGCCCCCTTTCTATGTTGAGTGAGCCATTCATAAACTCTATTCTATTCCCTCAAGCCCACCCGAGGATTAAAAAGGGCCAGGCTCTGATTGTCAGAGAAATGCAATTAAAGACAACAATGAGATCCCACTTCACTCCTGTGAGAATGTCACACATCAGAAAAGGGAACAGCAGCAAATGCTGGAGAGGGTGTGGGGTCAAAGGAACCCTCCTGCACTGCTGGTGGGAATGTCAGTGGGTCCAGCCTCTGTGGAGAACAGTCTGGAGAACTCTCAGAAGGCTAGAAATGGACCTACCCTATGACCCTGCAATTCCTCTCCTGGGGATAGATCCTAAGGAACCCAACACATCCATCCAAAAATATCTGTGTACACATATGTTTTTAGTAGCACAATGTGTAATAGCCAAAACCTGGAAGCAACCCAGGTGTCCAACAACAGATGAGTGGCTGAGCAAGTTGTGGTATATATACACAATGGAATACTACTCAGCTGTAAAAAATGGTGACTTCACTGTTTTCAGCCCATCTTGGATGGACCTTGAAAAAATCATGTTGAGTGAAATAAGTCAGAAACAGAAGGATGAATATGGGATGATCTCACTCTTGGGCAGAAGTTGAAAAACAAGATCAGAAAAAAACAACAACAAAAAACACAAGTAGAACCTGAACCGGAATTGGCGTATCGCACCAAAGTAAAAGACTCTGGGGTGGGTGGGTGGGGAGAATACAGATCCAAGAAGGATGACAGAGGACCTATTGGGGGTTGTATTGTTATATGGAAAGCTGAGAAATGTTATGCATGTATAAACTATTGTACTTACTGTTGAATGTAAAACATTAATTCCCCAATAAATTAAAAAAAAATAAAAATAGGGAGTCGGGCTGTAGCGCAGCAGGTTAAGCGCAGGTGGCGCTAAGCACAAGGACCCGCATAAGGATCCTGGTTCAAGCCCTGGCTCCCCACCTGCAAGAGTGTCGCTTCACAAGCAGTGAAACAGGTCTGCAGGTGTCTATCTTTCTCTCCCTCTCTCTGTCTTTCCCCTCCCCTCTCCATTTCTCTCTGTCCTATCCAACAACAATGACAACAATAATAATAACTACAACAATAAAACAAGGGCAACAAAAGGGAATAAATATAAAAAATAAATATTAAAAAAATAAAAAGGGCCAGGCAGGAGGAGACTCAGAGACGACTGGAGACAGAGTGCTGTGTAGCTGGGGGAGGTGACTTGATTGTGGGTGAGCTGGTGACATCTCTCTTAAGGAGGTGCAAGAACGTAGCTCTGTAGCTAAAACGGTTTCAAGATGTTTCTCCTTGTGGACGATTGCAGGGAAAATATCTCTGAATGACAAGCTGCCCCTCCTCAGCTCCCCATGTCTCACCCTCTCTGTCTCAGTTGCAGATACAGTTTGATGTAAAACTCCAGCATATTAGTTTTGCTGGTGCAATAAGAATTCTTATGGGTCTTTGAGATAGCCTAGCAGAGAGGGACCCTGATTGTCAAGCCTACAACCCATGCTTGCAGCCAGCCCTCACTATGTCTGGGGAACTTCCTCGCTGTGGTGTCCTCTCCCTTTGGCTCTGTCTGTCAAAGGTTGGCTGGAACATGGAAACCTTGCCAACAGCAAAATCCAACACAAACAAAAATGAATTCTCATAGTTTTCAACATCTGTCATCAGATTAAGAAAGTAATGTTTAATTTCCTATGGCCACATGTACCTATCCGAAGATACAGTGTCAAAGTTTGTCAGATTATTTTCAGGAACACAGTATATCAAAGTAAATTTTGGGGATTGAAACTTTTTTTAAAAAAAAAACTTTTTAATAGCGATTTAGTCTTGATGTACAATTGTATGAGATGACAGGACTATAATCCCATACTGCTCCCGCCACCGGAGTTCTGTATCCTCATTCCCTTCACTGGAAACAGCAGACGTCCAGGTGCCAGGTGGGGGCACACTTACTTAGACACACATATCAAGACCGAAAGGATGTGAGTTCCAGCCCCGGTTCCCGCCTGCAGGGAGGATGCTTCACGAGTGGTGAAGCAAGTCTGCAGGTGCCATTCTTTATCTCTCTCCCTTTCTATCCTTCCTTCCCTTTCAACTTTTCTCTGTCTGGTCAACTAAAAGTAAAGTGGAAAAGAAGAACAAAACAAGCAAATAGAAAAACTACAGTAATTCTCCCAAAGACACAGACCATTATTTCTATAACTACCTATATTTATATATTTGCCCCTTTATCCTGTGGTTTATCCTCCTCTTCCTTTCTAAGTCACACCTACACCTACTGCCACTTCTAAATATCCCTCCCTTTCTTCCTCTTTTCTCTGTGGGTCTTGATAGATTTAGAGTTCAGAGCCCTCTGGTCATCTCCCCCCCACCTCATAATTTCTCCCCATTTGGGGTGTATGGACCTTCCAACCACCAAGTTGCAAATGCTACCATGACTCCATCACGAACTCCCTGGGCAGAAGACCTCAACAATGTGTCCTGGAGCCTCCCCTCCCCAGAGCCCTGTCCCATAAGGGAAAGGCAGAAACAGGCCAGGGGTGTGGATCCACCTGCCAACATCCAGGTCCAGCAGACAAGCAATGACAGAAGCCAGAACTCCCACCTTCTGCAGCCCATAAAGATCTTTGGTTCACGGTTTATTCCTTAAATTATTTTCCAAAAATATTTTATAGAACTTTTTAAGAACTGCTTATTGTTAATCACTAAAATACATAATGAATATACCAACTACAAGGGTTTAAAAGTCTGTTCTTCCTTCAAATTGATGAATAGAAAGAACATTTCCTATGGGGAAAATATGAATTCAAAATCAAATCATAAAACAAGTTGGAAAAGACATTACTGATCTTTATAGTAGTGCCGACAGATAGTGAAGTTATTTTCATTGGACATCTCCTTCGGAAACTTTAATAGGGCTTTCTTCCTGGCGATGCTTCTTATGAAGAAGATAATGACTAATTTTCACGTTAATGCTATGACCCAGATAGAGGGCAATTATATTTGAAACCAATCAAATATTCATTAGAGCTGAATAAATTTGTTATTTAACTTAACTGCCTTTTTCCAAACTCAAATGTCAATTTTAAAATGTTCTTACAGTGTATTGATGCATGAATGAGCCCATATTTTTCAGGCTTTCTCTCTCTCCTTTTATATTTAACTTCTACACCATCTTAAATATTCGGTTCTTGCTGGTAGATCAAGTTTGGAGAAATGATCATACGGTAATCTATGAGAGCATAAATATCCAACATCAACTCTAGTTAGACAGTGAAGTGAAATTAGATGCAGTTTTTCTGGCTGGACATAGGCCAAGAAAGATGATACTTAAGCAACTGTAGGCAAAGTCACCTGTAACAACTGCTCAGTAGACTGATTCCACTCAAGTAGTGACTGTAGTTATAGTGCATTGTACGCTTGAAGTCACGTAATAATATATCTGCAGAATTAGAGAAGCAAGAATTGTCTTCCTCCTCTGAGATGAGGTTGTTTATGTTTCACATTTTACTGAATAACACGGAATTTAGTGTTTGTTCTTGCAGATAAATTTGAATTCCACAATTAGTTTTTCAGTCGAAAATGAAAATGATGTTCCTCCTAGGGAGTTCTGCATGGTTGGCAAATTAGTTCGATTTTATTTATTTCATCTGATTATTATTTCTAATTTATTTTATTATTTGAATTTTTAATCACCTGGTTATTCAGGTGAGCTTGTTGATAAACTTTAAATGAAGTGTCTCAATTAATTCATCAGACCCATTACATGGTATGGGCAGTGATCTAAAACTAGGCCAGCCTTCTGGAATAGAGTATGAATGTCTATGAAAACACTACAAGTGGACTACCATCAGGCTTACCAATGCCACATCTGGAGACTAATGGTCACCACAATGATCACCATAACTGTAGAGTAGTATGAATAATACTCCATTGACTATAGGCACATATCTGAAGCTATATTTTTCAAAGAAAACCATATTTCTAAGATTTATCTCTAATAAGTATTTATGTATTTTAAGCATTTTATATTTCTACATTACAGCTATATATATATGTATATATATATATATGTATATATATATATATATACATATATATGTGTTTATGTGCAAGAGAATTCCCTTAAAGTTGTATGACAATTATAAATGTTTTTATTGGAAGATAATTCTTTCACTAATGCAGAAAAAATGTAATTAATCTTTTATGGATTTTAGATAGTTATTGTTTATTTTAAAATTTTATTTTTCAATATTTGCATATTTAATAATGAGAGAGAGAGAGAGAAAATGAACCTGAATATCACTATGGCATTTTCAGGGATAGGGATCAAACCGGGGATCTTAGCTAGATAAATACTACATCCTTATCCTGAACCATCTCCCTAGATGCCTTAAAAATGTTTCAAGAGGGTCAGGGTGGGGGCACACTTGTTTGAGAGCATTTTACAACACACAAGCCTCCAGGTTTAAGCCCCCAGGTTGCGGGGGGGGGGGGGGGAGCTTTGTGAGTGATGAAACAGGGCAGCGGGTTCCTTCCTGTCTCTCTTCCTCTCTAAATTCTCCTTTCCTCTCAATTTTTGGCTGTCCCTATCCAATAATAAATAAAGATAATTAAAAAACAGTCTCAAGAATCATTTACTTAGTAACAAGGAGAGATTTTTAAATCATTTACTATAGTAAAACATACATTACCTAGCATTTATTCTCAGCCATTTTCAACATGTATTTTAGGAGTGCTATGTACTAATTTCTGAAACTATTTTTCTTTAAATTCTTAACAAGTCTGTAAGTAATAAAAAAAAAAAAAAAAGCATCCCCCATCCTAATTTCAGGCATCCTCCTCTCTGTCTCTGTCTTCAAAGATTTACTATTCTCATTACTTTGCATAAACAGAATTACCCCAGCAGATCCGTTTGTAACTTGTTCATTATTAGGGTAATGCCCTCAGGGCTTATTCAGAGTATCCCTGTGTCAGACCTTCTGCTCCATTGTGTGTGTGTGCCACACTTAATTTAGCCATCCACCCTTCAATTGCCAATTGTTGCTTTAGTTGCTTCCGCTTAAAGCTGCCGTGAACAGCTGAAAGGAACAGTAATAAAGGGCAACTTCTATGCATCCTGATTTTAATTCTCTTGAGTATATATTCAGGAGTAAAATGTCTACAGCATACAGCAATTTTACTTTTACAATCATCAATGAACCATCAGCAAGTCAATACAGTGGATCAGTCGCACAGTTTTGCTGAAAGTATGCATGAGTTTAACGTTTATGTCTGAGTGTGTTTCATCTTTATTTAAAGTAGTAAACTTTCCAGTGGGTGTATCCCACTGATATATCCTTTGGCTTTGATTAATGTCTTCCTAGCCATTAATCATTTTGAACGGATTTTCATAGGATTATTGGCCAGTTGTATATTTCCTATGGGAAATATTTATTTGAGAGTATTTTTTAAAATGTATTTATTTATTTTCCCTTTTGTTGCCCTTGTTGTAGTTACTGATGTTGTCCTTGTTGGATAGGACAGAGAGAAATGGAGAGAGGAGGGGAAGGCAGTTAGGGGGAGAGAAAGACAGACACCTGCAGACCTGCTTCACCACTAGTCAAGCAACCACTCTCCTGCAGGTGGGGAGCCAGGGGCTCGAACCAGGATCCTTAAGCTGGTCCTTGTGCTTTGCGCCATGTGCACTTAACCCACTGGCTACTGCCCGACTCCTGAGAGTATTTTGTTTGAACACTCTAGGTATGTACAAATAATAACAGTGTGGGGTCCAGACAGTGGGGCACCAGGTCAAGTGTACATAGTACCATGTACAAGCAGTACTAAGTGCAAGGACCGCTGGGAGGGTGCAGCTTGAGCCCCTGGCTCCTCACCTGCTGTGGGGAAGCTTCATAAGTCGTGAAGCAGGTCTCCAGGAGTCTTGTCTGTCTTTCTGCAATGACAAAGCTATTTTCTCTTTCACGTCATTTTCACTCAGATTTGGTGTGTAATTGTGTTATCTAGTACCTCTTAGTGATAAAAGGTTGAAGTAGACTTCATTTAGATTTCCCCAGTGTCAGGCAATTATTAATATGATTATTATTTTTATGTTTCAAGGACTGGAGGGTCTGTTAGACTCCATTTAGTTGTCACATCTCCTTAATCTTCTTTCCTCTAAGCCAGTTTCCAGAAAGATGTTTGGAGGATGCTGGTGAAGACATAAAAGATAAACTGAAGTTTATCAAACAATTCTGAATTTATTTGAACATGAATCAAAACTTGTTTTATGTTCATTTGAACCCTCATTCAGAGACTGAAGTTTATATATATATTTTTAAAAACTTTAAACATTTTTCTTCATTATATTTATTTATTTATTGGATAGAGACAGCCAGAAATCAAGAGGGAAGGGGGTGATAGAGAGACAGAGACACACCTGCAACACTGCTTCACCACTTGTGAAGTTTTCCCCTGCAGGTGGGGACCAGGGACTTGAACCTGGGTCTTTGCACATTGTAACATGTGCGCTCAACCAGGTGCTCCACCACCCGGCCCCTGAGACTGAAATATATTAAATTAAATAAACCTCTATAAGAAGTGTCTGTCTTTTATTTAGGTAGAAATAGGTAAGAGCAGAGAGAGGAAAAAATAAAAAAGCAGACAAACAGGAATTGAATTTGAAGGCAGTTTGGAGAGGGCAGGGTCCTAAGGGGTCTGTTGTGTTGTTCCTGATAGAAATGACCAGTAACAATGGAGAGAGGGATTTATTCAAGATCTAGGCCCATCAAGTCTGTGTGGGAATCTCAGGACTCCCCGACTAGGGCCCCAGCTGATGGGGTGGCCTGATAGTGACTAAAGAGTCATCATTAAAGTCTGCCAGTCTCTTGCCCTTGTTGAGCTTTTGCAGTCCTTGCTTTGACAAGGTTAGCTTTAGAGTGAGTGAGGGAAGTGTAGCAGGAAGTAGGTGAGGAGGGTATCTAGGTCTAAGTAGACACTATTTCATTAGGATCTTTATGGTGTCTTTTTAGGTCTTTCTACTTGCTTGCTGCATGTACTGACTCACTGCAGACTATTGTGTACTTTTGCTTTAAAGTATAGATTTTGCCCTAATTTATGGATGCATGTGCACATCTGCCCTATCTCATGGGGCCTGGTCTATATCTAGGTTTTGGGGCTTTGTTAGGAAGTAAACCATCTGAAATGGAACTAGAGAATGCTATGAGCTAGGAAAAGTCTCACCCTAGTAATGAGGCTGAAGGGTTGACATGCCACGTCTCTGGACACAGTCCAAAGTGAAGCATGCCGAGGTTTTATGTGTTTCATGTTTATATACGTTTTATTTGGCATTGGTCTAAAAACTTACTATCAACTTACTGCCATTTAGTTCATGTTTCTGTTGTTGCCATAATTTCATAGTTTTTGTGAAAACAATTCTTTCTGTAGTTAGTTTGCTAGAGGGACAAGACTTCAAAAGAAAAAGTTGAACATCCGTAAAGGATTACCTCTTTCAGAATACTCCTGGGAATATTTTGAGTTTCATTTTTCTGATTAACCTAATCTTCCATTTTATTACTGTCAAAGTCTTAAATTTATTATTATTTATTTTATTTTATTTTTATTGCCACAAGGGTTATTGGTGGGCCTTGGTGTCAGCATGACAAAGCCTATGCTCCCAGTGGCCATTTGCTTTCTCTTTTCTCCTTCCTTTTTTCCTCTTTCGTTCTTTCTTTCTTTCTTTCTTTCTCTCTTTTTTATTAGATAGGGCAGGAAGAAGTTGAAAGAGGTGGAGGGTCTAAGGCAGGAGAGAGGAATATCTGATCTGACCTGACCTGCTTCACCACTTGTGAAGCTTCTCCCTTCAGGTGGGGAGCTGGGTGGGGAACTGAGGTTCATAGTTTGCTACCACCCAGCTCGATTGAATTTTCAAAACTAAAAAAATATAGTCTTGTTCATAGAACTCAGGAATATCTTTGTTTCACTTTTTTTTTTTTTAGAAATTTTAAACTTTCCTCAGAAAAACTGTGAACACCCACCTGTGGCTTGGTGGATTCCTAGAGTGATCCTAGTCTTAGCTTGGTGTGTTCTCAGGTGAGCCTCTCTGCTAGTCCCAGGTGAGCCTCTCTGCTAGTCTCAGGTGAGCCTCTCTGCTAGTCCCAGGTGAGCCTCTCTGCTAGTCCCAGGTGAGCCTCTCTGCTAGTCCCAGGTGAGCCTCTCTGCTAGTCCCAGGTGAGCCTCTCTGCTAGTCCCAGGTGAGCCTCTCTGCTAGTCCCAGGTGAGCCTCTCTGCTAGTCCCAGGTGAGCCTCTCTGCTAGTCCCAGGTGAGCCTCTCTGCTAGTCCCAGGTGAGCCTCTCTGCTAGTCCCAGGTGAGCCTCTCTGCTAGTCCCAGGTGAGCCTCTCTGCTAGTCCCAGGTGAGCCTCTCTGCTAGTCCCAGGTGATCCAGGGAGCAAGCCATGCTCCCAGAGGTCCTTTGTCTTACTTTTTAAAAAGGTATTATTCTGTAACATTCCATTCAGATTTTCCCTTTATTATTGGTTAATATGTCTGTTTAGTAACTTTATTACATGTACTTTAATAAACATTGACTTGGGAGCACACCTACTTGCACACACATTTCAATGCACAAGGACCCAAGTTCAAGCCCCCAGTGTACCCTACCAGTGATAAAATATTGCAGCAGGTGACTCTCTCTCTCTCCTACTCTATTTCCCGACCCCTCTGAACTTATCTATCAAATAAGTAAATTAATCAGTTAATTGGCATGATGGCTATGCAAATATAATAAAAAAATTCTCAAACATACCTCAAAAGTAACCAATGAACGAGACCTGAGGCCACATGGAGGGCAGGGAGTTAGGTTTATTTCAGGATTACAGGCCTATTCCTACCAGACCCGCACACGCTTGTCCTTTTATCAGTGTCAAACTGGGCACGGCACCAGCTGATTGGTTAGAAACAATGTCCATCAAGGTGCTGACACTAAAGAGAGCAGGTTGGCTACCATCAGAGCCCGCCACTGGGATGCTGGACTCTAGAAGTGGATGTCCACCAGGAGCCTAGAGATTTTTCCAGTTCACAAATGACCCCAGGATCAATACAGGTACCGCCATAAACCAGAGCTGAGCAGTGCTCTGGTAAAAATAGCTAATTAAGGAAGTAAATAAGCAATAGGGGTTTGGGCAGTGGCACAGCCACTTAAGTGCACATTGTACTGTGCTCAGGGATCCACACCAAGATCCGGGTTGGTCTTTCTCTCTCCCACTTTATCTCTTCTCCCCTCTCAACTTCTCTGGCTTATCCAATAAAATGGAAAGAAAAAAAAAGGCTGGGGGGTGGGGGGAGCTGCCAGGAACAGTGGATTTGTAGTACTGGCACCAAGCCCCAGCAATAACCCTGGAGGCAATAAATAAACAGGCAATAAACTAAGCACAGAACACAAAACATTGGATTTTGCCATCACAGTGCCCTAAGTTGGAGCCCTGACATAGACTATGGCAGAGTGATCCCCTGATTCTTCCTCCCTCTCATGAATGACTAAATAAGTCTTAGGGCTGAAGAGATGGTATAATGACTGCACAAAAACAAAACAAAAAAAACCTTTCATGCTTAAGGCTTCTGACACTACGATAAGCCAAATCTAAGCAGTGCTCTCGTTTAAAAGAAATAATTCTTCTTCTAGCGTTTGCCCTTCTTCCGTAGCCAGTCAACAGGTCAGGCTGAAAGTTGTCAGGAGCTGCTTGTTGCTGGCTTTGAAAGTGACTGGGATCCATGTGGATTCAGTCGGCTAGGAAGGATCGTCAGTTTCCCCAATGAATGGGTACTCACGGGATGCACCACGAGAAGGTCGATCCAATGCATCCCAGAGAAATAATAATAAGCGTTAGCAATACATATTTACTTATAGATTTGCTTTGTGAAATGAGTGAATGTTTAGTGAGCAGATAGCACTTTGTTGTGCCAATTGAAGGTTAGGACACGAGTTATCTAGATGCCATAGAAACTGTGTGAGAGTAACCTACATAACTTCAGTTTATGTAACTCACAGCATGTGTTTAGGAGAGACAGCAATAGCTCTGGTGTTTTCTCAGCTTTTAGAGGGGAAGCACACCCTGTCTTCGTAATGGCTCACAGTGTATAGCACCTCCTGATGTCTGCACAAGTTCAAAAATGTAGTATCTGTGGGTCTCTACATAAAGAACTCTTCATGTTATTGAATCTAGACTAATAGACCAATATAGTATGGCAGAAGTTTATATGCATTTGGTGACTTAAAAGCTCTTGCATTGTGAGAAAATGGAATTTCCCAAATTTAGACTAGTCCATTCAAGTAGAGAAAGTGTCTTAGAAACTAGATCAGGTGAAATTACACTAATGCACTAATTGTTTCGGTTCTGCACCTGGCTCATACAAATGTTTACCTTGGAACTGCAAACCCTGTAACCCTGCCTCCTCAGCTGTATGTTAACCTGTCCATTTGGCTTCTGTAAACACTGCTTGCTTCCTCCCTAGAAGATAAGAATTGAATGTTCTCCTTGAGAATTTTACCCCAAACATAAATTAGCAAGGACATGTAGAAACCCCCCCCCCCCTTCACTTTTCCCTTTAAAGCGGGGGGGATGAATTTCAAGCCTGGTTATCTCAGAGATAGGGGACCAGACTGGTACCAGCCTGGGACCCCTCAGCTGAGGTTTGTCTTTGTCTTTTGGTGTTGTCACTTTGTAAGTATGTGGACTGGCCTTATTTTCACTCTTTTAAACTTAAGAATAAATTCCTTATACTGTCAGTTTGTGTGGGTTCGGATCAGAAGTGCTCTTACAAGCATCTGTAGGAGAGAAGTCACACAGGAGTAAAGTGTAACATCCAGCAGCAATAACCTTTCGGCCATCCTACTCAGCCCTTTCATTCTGTGGAGTGTGTATGAGCCTGGAGTTGCCTGGAGTTTCAGCACCTTCCAGATCAGCTGGTCTCTTCCTTGTTTGCCAGAGACCTCTTGTTGATCCATTAACACTGAACTCACAATCTGCATTGCAGCTCCCACCTACAGGAAGTTCTTCTAACAAATGTTTTTTCTCTGGGATGCAAAGTACAGCTGACTTGTGCTTAAAAGGATGGTGTTGCCTTTGAGTACTGATTGGCAGCTATTTTAAGCCGAACAGATGTCACAAACAGATACTTGGTTTCACTATTAGAAACAATACAAGGGGAGGGAGTAGTTAGCATAATGGTTATGCAAACAGACTCTCTTGCCTAAAGTTCCAAAGTCTCAGGTTCAGTCTTAACCTGAACCACCATAAAGCAGACCTGAGCAGTGCTCTGGTAAGAGAAGAGGGTTGGTGGGGTCGTGAGGAGGATACAAGAAAGCAGAGCTAAATCTCAAATCTCACTCAGCTTCAATTAAAATATGCATATTCAAGTACTCAGCCTTTATGGTGTGTGTCTACAAGCAGCTACAAAAGTCTCCCACAATTTGATAAGAAGTTTACAGTTAAGTTTTAGCAAGTCCAAGACATACTTTAAAATGTAATGTGTTTAAGTTAGGGGAGATAGCCTAATGGTTATGCAAAAATAGTTATTCTAGGAAAATGTCTGAGGCTTCAAAGCCCTAGGTTCAATTCTTAGCACCACCTGAACTCAGAACAGAGCAGTGTGATCTTCCCTATGTTTCTCTTTCCTTCATTAAAACAAAACAAAATACCTATTGTTAAAATGTAATGTGTTGTGCTCTGGGAGGTGGCACAGTGGATAAAGCACTGGACTCTCAAGCATGAGGTCCCAAATTCAATCCCTGGCAGTACACATACCAGAGTGATGTCTGGTTCTTTCTCTCTTTCTTCCTACCTTTTGTTAGCGAGCAAAAACCAGACCACCACCCGCTGCAAGGAAGCAAAGATGTTTATTGTGGATTCGAATCTGGGCCGAGTGGTGACTGACAGCAGTCCACCAAGGCTCGACCCCAAACAGAGCTCAAACCACACAATTTATAGTATTTCAGAGTACACTCCGGGGGGGGGGGGGGTTTGCAAAAGGAGGATTTCATAACACATTCAGTAACATTCTATAGAAAATGCGGGATCCAATCATTTCAAACATTGCAACACACTAAGCAACCTATAGGAATTGTCTAATTTCAAGCCTTTATGCAAAATAGGGTTGCCACACTTTCCCGTTATCAACTAAAACCACCAGGCTATCAGCTCCCTCGACCTTGAGCAAGCGGTTGGGTTTCAAGGACTTGGGTTTGCGGTTAAGCTGGCTATTTCCTTTAGGACAAAAAACAGGTGGCTTACATCTTAGTGTGGTTTTAGTCTAGCCCTGTTTTCATGAACGGGAGGCACAGGGATTTCCCACTTCACACCTTTTTATTAATTAATAAATAAAATCTTAAAATAAAAGTAATATATTTATTATCTCAAATTCTTCCAAAGAAATACACGAATGGAGAATATTGAATTTACTGTATATGGTTTATATATGCTTACACATATTTGTAAATAAAAATACATTTTAGGGGGCCGGGTGGTGGTGCGCACCAGGTTAAGCACACAAGGTACCCTCACAAGGGGTGAAGCAGGTCTGCAAGTGTCAATCTTTCTCTTCTTGATTTTTCTGTCTCTATTAAATAAATACATACTAGGATACGAAATAAAATAAAATAAAATAAAATAGAGTTTGCACTATGGAGTAGTTAAAAAAGCTCAGTTCTCAGGCCATCTGAAGGGACTTGAAAATCTCTGGCATGTGTTAATAAGGCAGCCTCAGGCAAGTAATTTAACGTTTCTGAATTTCCCCTTCCTTCCTTCCTCGCTTCCTTCCTTCCTTCCTTCCTTCCGTCATTCCTTCCTTCCTTCCTTCCTCCCTCCTTCCCTTCCTCTCTCCCTCCCTCCCTCCCTTCCTCCCTTCCTTCCTCCCTCCCTCCCTTCCTCCCTCCCTCCCTTCCTTCCTTCCTTCCTTCCTTCCTTCCTTCCTTCCTTCCATCATTCCTTCCTTCCTCCCCTCCTCCTCCTCCTTCTTCTAAAACAGAGAAAATAGGATTTAACTTATTTTTAGGATTTAAGAATATACATTTTCCCTAGCCCCCCCAGTAATAATAAAAAATTTGCTATTACAGAAGCTATAGAACAAAACCACAGTGAATCAAAACTAACATGTTTGTATATTGACAGAGGCTACCGTGACAGCACGTTATAGTCTTACAAGAGAGAACTATGATTTTGAAGAAGGTGCAGTCTACAGACAGATGCTCAAAAACAAAGGCAAAAGCAATCAGACACTAAACACTATATGCTCTCTGACTCTCTGTATAATGAATGTTCAGAAAAGATAGTTTATTTAGACTATGAGCTTAGTTGAGGCCTCAGGATGAAAGTAGTAGTGGGACTTGCTTGCCAAGAGACATTAGGGACCTAACTGGTGAGAAGAAAATTCTGTAATATTGACTATCACAATGATTATTCCACTGAACTCAGTTTTTAAAATTCATCAAATTTTGTCGCTTTAAATAATTGAACATTGTTAGATAAGACAGAGAGAAATGGAGAGAGGAGGGGAAGACAGAGAGGGGGAGGGAAAGACAGACACCTGCAGACCTGCTTCACCGCCTGTGAAGCGACTCCCCTGCAGGTGGGGAGCCTGGGGATCAAACCGGGATCCTTATGCAGGTGCTTGCGCTCTGCGCCACGTGAGCTTAACCTGCTGCAGTACCGTCGACTCCCGATTGACATATTTTTAACAGTTTCACTTAACTTATAATTACCTCTCTGAGTTCACAAACAATATAATCTAGGTTTGTTAGTTGTGATGTTTTATATTTCTTGTTATACTCTGGCTGTCTACATAACTGTTCTTATTTATTTTGTACCAAACTTGCTAAACGTTTAACACATACTTCAAAATGCAATGCCCTCATCTCCTTCATTGGAAGCACAGCACAACTCCAGAGAGAGAAATATTCAGTAAAACAAATATGGTGCCTATCCTCTTGGGCTGTGTTTTTGGAGAAGCCTTCCTTATTCTGCCTTACACTAGACTGGTTCATTGCTACAGAAATCGGAGCAATCTCTCTAAATCCTTTCTGGCTTACAAATACACTCTGACAAAAATGATAGTTTGCACTCCACTTAAATCAGTGTTTGGGGATGCAATGAGCTGAACAGAAATGAGGGAAACGTCACGAATTCCTCTGTCACTGGTTCTCCAGCTCTGCCACATGTAGAAACAGTTGATGCCATTTGTGTTTTCTAAACATCCTTCAAGCTGGCAAGGGTTGTGATGGGGCCGCATCTTGGCTTCTAGAACGCTCAGACTTAAATATGACTCTTGCTCTGGGAGATGAGCTCTCCTTGGTCACACTGGGGCTCAGATAACCACCTGGACAAAGGGTAGGTTTTGTTCACAGCGCAGTCATTTCTGTATTGCCCTGCACATACAAACATATACAAAAAGTATTCTGTTTGTCGAAGATAGGACTGTTTTTGTCTGAATCTACTCGCCTAAGCTTGTTAGCTGGATTGCTTCCTGGGGCTCAGTAGCTTCTCCACACAGAATAAACAATTCAATTCCATACACTGAAATTGACACACAAAAAGAATTAATAACATTGGTATCCTATTTGTTTTTATGGACATCCCTATGTTTCTGCAGCTAAAGACTTAGGGATATTTCTGTGAATTGCACTCATTTTTAAACATCTGCAGGACGTGAAAATAGTAATATCATCCTGCACCTTTGCTTTCAGACATGTCTTTCATTACCATATAACTGTCACGATATACTTTTCTATTTCTTTTTAATGTTTTTACTTTATTTATTATGTAGATGGAGTCATAAAGAAATTGAGAGGGCAGGGAAGATATAGAGGGAGAGAGACACCTGCAGCCCTGCTTCACCACTTGTGAAGCTTTCCCTGCAGGTGGGGACCAGGGGCTCGAACCTGGGTCCTTGGGCACTGTAATGTGTGCGCCTAACCAGGTGTGCCACCACCTGGCCCCAACGTTTCTATTTCTAAAATCTCTTTCTGATAACAGCTTTGGATATCTCCTGCATAGTCAACTTGAGTCTTGGTTCATGCATGAGAGTTTCACAATAATATCAAACCAAGTAATTTTCCATCTGTTCAAGAATATGTTCAGTCTGAGGAGATAGCTTAAGGGTTATGCAAAAAGCTTTCATCCTTGAGGCTTCAAGGTCCCAGGTTCAGTTCCCAGCACCACCATAAAACAGAGCTGCTATATGTTTCTCTGTGTATCTTTAATTTATTTACAAATAATAAATAAAATGTAAAAACTGTATCTTCAGGGTACTAGGGGTCTTAAGAGGAGCTGGCAAATTGAATTTGGTATTAAGGAAGTGAAGTTATTCAAAGAGAAATATATATATATATATATGAATGAAATATATATATATCATTTAATAAATAATTAAAAGACAGGAACAGGATCAATATCATATATAGGTATATGTATTATATGTTCTATATGTATTTATGTATATTTGTAAGTGTATTCTGAAACACTGTGTTGTAGTAACCAAAATGTTTTAGAGCAACTGTATGTCAAAGCAAATTACTAAGTAAAAGCAAGTACAGGTCTGAATTTAATGTCTGGAATGTATAATTCCTGGTAAATTGGAGCTATTTGAATATCAATATATTTTGGCAGTAAAGACCCCCGTTTTTGATATCTCTGGTTATTGTGTTAGGAAAACTTTAAAAGGTATGAGGAGGTCATGATAGCCACAGACAGATGCTCAGGCAGCCATCCTTGAAAGAATTTAAAGAACTGGCTGTTCCGGAGTCTGTTTTGATGACAGTTTCTTCATCTGTAGGTGTTCACACCACAAGGCTGCTTTCAGGTCATGGCTGGGCCATGAGGCTGACGCTGTTCTAACTGTCTCCACATGACTCTACATGTTTCTAAAGGCAGTCTTTGCTCACATCTCCATGACGAGTTGTTCAAGACTCTCAAATCAAGACCGGGTGGTGGTGCGTCTGGTTGAGTGCACACATTACAGTGCACAAATACCCGGGTTCAAGCCCCCGGTCCCCACCTGCAGCGGTGAAACTTTACAAGTGGTGAAGCAGGGTGCAGGTGTCTCTCTGTCTCTCTCCCTCCCCTACCCACTCGATTTATGACTGTCAATGTGTAATAAATAAATAATGATAATAAAATGATTTTTTAAAAAAAAAGACTATCAAATTTACAGGGCAACTAGAGATTAGAGGCTATCTTTTCTTTCTTTTTTTTTTAATGTCACTGGGAGTCTTACATGCTCAATTTTAGCACCAGTAATCAACATTTTCATATAGATGACACACATTTATATATATACGTATGTATATTTAGTTTCTTTAAATTATATTTATTTATTTGATGGATAGAGACAGTCAGAAATCAAGAAGGGAGTGGGGAGACAGAGGGAGAGAGAGAAAGAGAGAGAGAGAGAGAGAGAGAGACTCCTGCAGCCCTGCTTCACCACTCACGAAGCTTTCCCCCAGCAAGTGGGGACCAGGGACTTTAATCCAGGTACCTGTGCATTGCGACATGTGCGCTCAACCCAGTGCACCACCACCCGGTTCCCTTTTATATATTTTTTTCTTAGCATATTATCTTAAATGACACTTTGATGAATTTTCTTTTAGGTCTAAGCAAACAATTGTTGAATGTTGCATAGTAAAAAGAGTTCAAAATTAATTATGTTTGGTCTTTTTGTCCTTGCAGCTCCTAAGCTATTGTTCATTAAAAAGAACTAAGAAATACATATACGTGCCAGGATTTTTTAGTTTGGTTTTGCACAAAAACTATATATATATATTTATCTTTAGAGCTTGGAGAGAGGTGATGGTGCACCTGGTTGAGCACACATGTTGCATTGCATGAGAACCCAGGTTCAAGCCCCAGTCCCCACCTGCAGGGGGAAAGCTTTGTGAGTGGTGAAGCAGGGCTGCAGGTGTCTGTCTCCCTCTCTGTCTTCCTCTTACCCTCTGCACTACGGGCAGTCTCTAGCCAATACATAAAGATAACAATAAAATAACTTTAGAACTTTATTGAGTAATAGTTTACAGTGTAGCCTTTTTTTTTTTTCACCTCTCCTGTCACCAAAGATCTGGATAGTTCTCCCATAGTTTGAGATATTTTAGTTAATTTGTTTTAACACATTCTTATTGCATGCTGCATATGGTTTGCTGAAAGGGATTATTATTTTTTTATCCTCTTTTGTTTACCTTGTTGTTGTTGTTGTAGTTATTGTTGTTGTCTTTGTTGTTGGATAGGACAAAGAGAATGGAGAGAGGAGGGGAAGACAGAGAGGGGAGAGAAAGACAGACACCTGCAGACCTGCTTCACCGCCTGTGAAGCGACGCTCCTGCAGGTGGGGAGCCGGGGGCTCGAACCGAGATCCTTATGCCGGTCCTTGGGCTTTGTGCCACGTGCGCTTAACCCTCTGCACTACCGCCCGGTTCACTGAAAGGAATTATCTTTAAGATAAAGAAGGATAGTGAATAATAGTGACAGTTCAAATTTTCTATCAAATTTGCTTTCCATTAAGACTGTATTATCGGGAGCCTGGCGGTAGTGCAGTTAAGTGCACGTGGCTCAAAGCACAAGGACTGGCATAAGGATCCCGGTTCGAGTCCCCGGCTCCCCACCTGCAGGGGAGTCACTTCCCAGGCGGTGAAGCAGGTCTGCAGGTGTCTGTCTTTCTCTCCCCCTCTCTGTCTTCCCCTCCTCTATCCATTTTTCTCTGTCCTATCCAACAACATCGACAACAATAATAACAACAATAATAAAACAACAAGGGCAACAAAAGGGAGTAAATAAATTTTAAAAACTGTATTATCATATTTATATGATGTAGTCAAATTGTCTTGCAGGAAAGAGGTAAACACAGTTTGACAGTTGAGTTTCTGGCAGTGGCTGTCAACTTGAACAACCATTAAGATGAATCTAGTTTGTACAGAGACCAATATATCAAGATCCTTTTAAATCACTCTTTCCATAGTATTGCTGCTCCAGTAGTCTAGAGAAGCCTGGGGAAATATGGAACTTATATAAGTTGGAACATATTTAAAATAATTGAAAGATTTTTGAAGTCTTTTTTTCCTTTCCATTATTAAATGAATAGAGGTATCTTAGATCTAATATCTGATTTAATGTACTTGATGTTTATTCTTTCTTTTCCCACACAGGTAAAAATGAATTGAAATTGCAAAGACATATTCTCTTGATACTTATATTTATTAGACCCTTGACTAGCTAGGAACAAACATAATGTTTTGCAAGCCAGAGAGGGAGAAACTAAATTTTATGAAATTTAAGATATTCTGTGAACAACCAGAGCTACTTACTATGTTTTCCACCGTGATGCTAGTTTTGCTTAAGTTGTCAGTAGTTCAGAACTTACATGTTCAATTCCCAGAAATAAAACTGACTCAGGAAAATTTATGGGAACATCTATAGAACATGTGATAAACATTTGGAGAAGTCGTAGTGATGACACACACACTACAAACAACCTATCAACAGTAATGGGGAAAAGGCATTTCAGATTCACATGCAGCCTTCTGCACGTTGTGAGCATTTGTGAAGGAAGCATGATCTCTTATCACTGTCTAACACTATCATTCTCTCTTTTATTTAGTCTACATTAGGTGCAGAAGAGATTTTAGTTAAGTGTTTACCAATCTCTAATAAGTGTTTTTAAAATAAATACTTTTCTTTATTTATCAAAGATATCGATAAAGGTAGAGAGGAAGAGAGAGACAGAAAGAGATGGAGAGAGAGAGAGAGAGAGAGAGAGAGGTCAGCTTTGGCTTACTGTGGTGCTAAGGATTGAATTTGGGACTTCAAAGTCTCAGGCATGAAAATCTTGCAAAACCAGTGTGCTCTCTCCCCAGCTCTTTATCAAATCTTTTTTGCTTTCGTTATTTATAGTAAGCTATCAGAACACTGATTAAAATAAACAGTGCATTGTAGAAATATTTAATTTGATTATTATTTGAATTGTTTATCAAATATTCTTTTTGAGAATTAAGGTAACACACACAAGGTACTGTTTTTTTTTTTCTTTTCCTGTTATCTTGTTTGTTTGTTTTATTATTGGGTAGAGACAGAAAGAAATTGAGAGGGGATGTTGTTGTCAGTATGTACTTCCCCTGGGGATCTCTCTTTCATAGTCCCCAGGTAATATTTGTGTATTTTATATAGCCAATAAGTCCTCGAACTGTCAATGTAAGGAAAAATAGCTTCAGTTTAGTCTTAGGACTTTCCACTTTGCTAAACTGCTGGAGACTGTGCCACCCACCAGCTGTTTCTCTTCGCATCCAACTATTTATTTATGTATTTGTGGCTTGTCTCCAGAGTTATTGTTGGGACTTGGTGCCAACACTACAATTCTACTGCTCCAGGCAGCCATTAATTCCATTTACTGGATAGGACAGACAGAAATTGAGAGAGGACGGGGAGATAAAGAGGGCGAGAGAAAGATAGGCAGCTGAAGACATGTCTCACCCCTTGGGAAGTGTTCCCCCTGCAGGTGGGGAGTTGGGGGTTCAAACCCAGATCTTTGCAGAGTCCTTGTACTTAGTACTAAGTGTGCTTAATCCGGTGTAGCACCACCTGGCCCCCTTTAGGCATCCTATTACAAATACTAAAAGTGCATCAGGGAAAAGGAAGACTGTTCACATCCAGAGAAGGTGTGTCATTGCAAATATGTTTTGTGCATAACACTCCATGTATTAGTATTTATTTATTTAAAAAATGGAAGTATTGACAAGACCAGAGGATAAGAGGGGTACAACTCCACACAATTCCCACCACCAGAACTCCGTTTCCCATCCCCTCCCCTGATAGCTTTCCTATTCTTTATCCCTCTGGGAGTATGGACCCAGGGTCATTGTGGGGTGCAGAAGGTGGAAGGTCTGGCTTCTGTCATTGCTTCCCCGCTGAACATGGGTGTTGACAGGTGGATCCATCCTCCCAGCCTGTCTCTCTCTTCCCCTAGTGGGGCAGGGCTCTGGGGAAGCGGGGCTCCAGGACACATTGGTGGGGTTGTCTGTCCAGGGAAGTCTGGTCAGCATCATGGTAGCATCTGGAACCTGGTGGCTGAAAAAGAGTTGAGATATAAAGCAGATCAAATTGTTGAAAAATCATGAACCTAATATTGCAGATGAGATTTGATGTCTCCATTTTGGAAAAACCTAGTTTTATTTTAGGTCTATTCCAAGGGGCCCATGACCCAACTAGTTTTTGTCTGAGCTTGACATCTAACATGCAGGTGACCTACATTATTATCTGGGGAGATGGTGTCATAGTTGGGAAAAAGGGCTAGAAAGCTAGCTCAGGGAAGAGAGTAGCTCCCAAATATGGGAAAAGCGTCTAAATATTGTCAACTGTAAACCCTATGGATTTGATCTGAGACCCACACTCAGCACTGTCTTACATGATATGTTGTTCACGAGGCTCCTATACTGAGAGCCACTCATTTCATTGTCAGTGAGGGCTTTTATTTTTCTTTTTACAAATACCAGAGACATTTTATCAACAATTGATCTGTGGTGCCCTTGAGAGATCTCTTATAGTTGCAGTAAAAAATTAACTATAGAAACTACTTACTTTCTCTTCCTATCACAACTTTCAAATCTGTGTTTGCTAATACTCCTAAATAAACTTGAATTTGTAAGGACAGATATATAACATATCAATGCATTAATTTTATTTCTTTTAAAATATTTTAATTTTTTATTTATAAAAAGGAAACATTGACTAAATCATAGGATAAGAGGAGTACAACTACGCACAATTCCCACACCAGAACTTCATAATCCCTCTCTTCCCCTGATAGCTTTCCTATTCTCTATCCCTCTGGGAGCATGGACCCAGGGTCATTGTGGGATGCAGAAGGTGGAAGGTCTGGCTTCTGTAATTGCTTCCCCGCTGAACATGGGTGTTGACAGGTGGATCCACACTCCCAGCCTGTCTCTCTCTTTCCCTAGTGGGGCAGAGCTCTGGGGAGGCAGGGCTCGAAGACACATTGATGTGGTTGTCAGCTGCCCAGAGAAGTCTGGTTGAATCTGGAACCTGGTGGCTGAAAAAAGAGTTAACATATAGAGCTAAACAAATTGTTGACTAATCATGAACCTAAAGGCTGGGATAGTGCAGATGAAGAGTTGGGGAGGTGTCTATATCCTAGATATATACCAGGTCCCATAAGATAGAGCAGATGTTCACATGTATCCATAAATTAGGGCAAAATATATACCTGAAAGCAAAAATAAGCAATAGTCTCTAGTGAGTCAGTATCAAGTTCCTAATGAAATAGTGTCTACTTAGACTTAGATACCCTCCTCACCTACTTCCTTTTACAGTTCTCTCACTCACTGCAAAGCTAACCTCATCAAGCAAGGACTGCAAAAGCTGAATAAGGGTAAGAGACTGGCAGACTGTAATGATGACTCTTTAGTCACTATCAGGCCATCCCACCTGCTGGGGCCCTAATCAGGGAGTCCTGAGATTCCCAAACAGACTTGATGGGCTAAACCTTGAATAAATCCCTCTTTTCATTGTAACTGGTCATCTCTACCAGTAACAACACAGTAGACCCCTTTCTGGGCCCCCATAGGACCTTTCCTTCAACTTGGATCCACAGTGGTAGAGAATGTTCCATCCTCCAAAGGGAGGCTGGACAACATACTCTATGCTACACCTGAGTAAAGTGCAGGAGAATAGGGGATGCTGCAAAAATCTTTTGTTCCCAACCTCCCGTTCTATAGGGTCATCAGATTCATGTGTGATGACAATTTTATTTTTATTCCCAGAACTTATCACAATGGATGCCAGGTAGTATAGTCTTTGTCTGTTGAGAGTGATTATAAAGAAGAAACTTGGTTTTCTTTTTCAAACCCTTTCTTACAAACTGACAGTTTATAGATTTTTCAACTATATAGATTTTTTTTTTCCTCAGGATAGTTATCACTGGGACTTAGAACCTGTGTGTGTTCATCACTTCTCACATCTCCATTCTTTTCCCTTCTTTACTGAATAAAGACAGAAAGGAATTGGGTGGGAAGAAGTAGAGAAAGGGACACACACTGATAAGGATTCTGCCTGCAGGTGTGGACCAGGCACTGGAGCCCAGGTAGTTGTGCAGGTGGTAATGTGTGTATTCTCCTGTGTGCACACTGCCTAGCCCCTCAGCTCATTATCTTATGATAACTATCTTCTATAAGTTCAGGAGGAAAATTCAACAGTTGAAAATATCAGATAATGTTTTGTGGTTATACGGCTTCCTTGTTTAAATCCATTTCCATTGAGTAATGTCAGCTTATACTCTGACATGGCTAAACATTCAATAAAAGGTGACTAAATATACAGAACCACAGATAGCAGTGTAAGTTAGAGCATAGAGACTTCAAAATATGCTAAATTTCATAAACAAAAATAGTTTTACGGGAGTCAGGTGTTAGCGCAGTGGGTTAAGGGCAGGTGGTGCAAACCACAAGGACCAGTGGTATTAACAGTTTTGAGTCATATATGTTATCGAACACTATGCAAACTTAAATAGGCAAATGGACGTTTTTAGTATTACTTTTCTTCTTTTTCTTCCTTTCAGATTCTCTCTTGATCATTATCAGATCTCCAAAGCGCACATCGTATTGCTTATGGATATTGGCAGACAATACCTTAAGTCCTTTGTTGCTGACTCTAGTGACACACATAATGAGAACATCTCTCAGCAGTAAAAGTTCCTTGGCATATGCTGCAGTGACGTAGGGGAGGCGGGAAGCAGTGGGATACAGTCTGAGGACCAGGAGCTTCAGGATGGTGCCCTGGTTGTCTCTGATAATAAGTGATTCTTTCTAGAAAGACAGGTGATAGTCGATACCCAAGTAGAGTGTTGAACTCATCCTGGTAAGCAGTGAGTGAGGAAACAGTAAACTGAAACTTGGTGTGTGTGTGGGGGGATATATTCAAGAATAAATGTTTCAAAGTTACTATGTTACTTGGTGTGGGGGTTATATATTCAAGAATAAATGTTGCAGTTACTATGTTACTGTCAGGAATTAATGTACTATAGTGACCACGATTCACTAAATATCACATTTCCTTTTAAAAATGTTTTAGCTTAGTCTTTGATGTGAGTGACAGGTATACATATTTTGATATCACTTGGCTTTGTGAGATTTATGGATGAAACCAGAATTTGCCCAAAATAGCTGAGCAAATTTTCATGAAATGACCCCATCCATGAGATTTAAGACATCGGTGTTATCGTGGCCAGCCATATGCAGAGAGACAATGTGCATTTGGAACATCTTAACACAGAAAAGACAGAAAGAATAAGCTTTATAGGAACATAAGCCTGACTCTGGGCACTGTCCCCTAGTGTCTGAGCACAAGCTGCCATAAGTTCTTCTGTGGCAGAAATGCTCAGATTTTTCTAAGTCAGAAAAAAAAAATATCTTCAAACAGGAGATGGCGGTGTGAATAGGATATTAAAAAACAAAACGAAAACAGTATGGCATCTCCATTTTAATAACACTAGTGGTGTATTGTAAAGAAAGTTCATGAAAGTAGTAGGTATTTGGGTTTCTAAAAATCAGTATTTCCAGTTAACTTCATGGACTAGCTTTATTATTTCCAAAGAGTTGGGAACATATACACCATATACAAATACTGGGGCATTTTTATTTCATTTTCTCTCAAAGCAGACAAAAGAGACCAAAAAGCTTTTATTAAATACAACAAATTTTTCCCCTCTAGTGGTAGTTTAAAAACATACTGTAATAAGGTCACGGAACTCTTCAGTTTAAATGCAATGGCATCACTGTAATATACCTGTATTATGAAGCACATTTCATTCAAAACCATTTTCTCCAGATTATTGTGATGAACACATAGCAAAGACTTGAGAGGGAATTCTGTAGTGAGAACCCTGACAAAGTCAACTAAAACAATGCCCTAAGTCAAGGCTCTGATAACAATAAATTGGATTAATGCTTATGTTTAGTACTCCTTAATATGGGATAGCTAGGGAAAATGATCAGCAGGATTCAGGATTCCACTAACCTCAGTTCTCAGCTGTGAGTTTTATGCAAGTCTGCAAATACAATAGTAGTATGTCTCGCTGAGTAGTTACCACTGTTACTAATTAACCAACCTCTGTAGGTTTATAACTTCTTGAACCTGCAGAAGATGCCGTTACTGTGTGGTTTTGTGGGAAGTCATGCAGTAAATTAAAAATATTGCTGTTTCTATACTCCCAATGATATGTTTATTTCAGGTTTAAATCATTTTATATATAGTAGAGCCAGTGGGCAACCACAGCTGGCAAAACGTGTGTTAGCCACTGCGACAACCTCAGTTCACCAAGAGCTGGGCGAACTTGCTTCCGCCACAAGCGAACAGCCAGTGGAGGACTCTTAAATGTATTTTTGTAAACTATTTATTTGTTCCCTTTTGTTGCCCTTGTTTTGTTGTTATAGTTATTATTGTTATTGATGTCATTGTTGTTGGATAGGACAGAGAGAAATGAAGAGAGGAGGGAAAGACAGAGAGGGGGAGAGAAAGACAGACACCTGCAGACCTGCTTCACTGTCTGTGAAGTGACCCCCCTGCAGGTGGGGAGCTGGGGGCTCAACCCGGGATCCTTAGGCCAGTCCTTGTGATTCTCGCCACATGCGCTTAACCCACTGTGCTACCGACTGACTCTCATTTTCTTGATTTTAAAGTTACACTGGTTTTGATATAAACACCTCACCTTTTCCATACTCCACTGCCTTGGATGCAATTTCTGCAATATTTGAAACATTTGAACTTAAGGATAGAAGTCAGGAGAATAAGGAAGTACAAATGTGAAGACATAGTGAGTGTCGAGTTGATTACTAATAATTCATTTTTTCAACACCCTTGCAAAGTAGACTTCCACTCTGACTTCTGTCTTGGGGGTTTTAAACGAATCTCTAAGCCTATTGAATTTTCTAAACTTCTAAGCAAGCAAGAAAAATAATTAATTTTTAAAAAAAATTCTTTATTATTGGATAGGAAAGAGAGAAATTGAGAAGGGAGGGGGAGGTAGAGAGGGAGAGAGACAGACAGACACCTGCAGCCCTGCTTCACTGCTTCCCCCCTGCAGGTGGGGAGCTGGGGGCTTGAACCCAGGTCCTTGTGTTTATGTACTATGTGTGCTGTGTGCGTCATCGCCCAGCCCCCTCCTAAAATCTTTCTGTTCTATAAAATAAAGTACAAAAATAAAATAAATGTTTAAAAAGAAAAATTCACACTTTGTACCTGTGGGATAGTTATAACCTGGTTGCTTGTCACATAAGCATAATCTCATGCCGCTCTAAAATTGCTATAACGCTTTGAGTCCCAAGTTCAACCTTAGGTTTCTATATCTTAGTGGTTTCTCTGTCTTCAAACATAGAAAATTGTATGGCCGGGGGCGGGTGGTGGTGCACCAGGTTAAGTGCACATAATACTAAGTGCAAGGACACACTCAAGGAAGCCGGTTCGAGCCCCTGCTCCCCACTGCGGAGTTTCACAAGCGGTGAGGCAGATCAACAGGTGTCTATCTTTTTCTCCCTCTATCTCCCCTCCCCTCCCAATTTCTCTCTGTCCTATCCAAATAAATACATAAATAAATAGTCGCCAAAAGTGGTGGATTTATAATGCCAGCATCATGCCAATTATACGGCTTCTAGCACTACTAATCTAGTATAGTCTGACTCCCCACAACAGAGACGTTGTTTTATAATAACCCATCTGTGATAGGGTTTAAACCCTCACTTTCTACATATCTTTTATAATTATTGATTTTTATTCTTTTATTTCAAATTTATATTCTTACTATATAGCAAAACACATATAGTGAGAGTGTTATTTAAAACAAATCTAGAATAAAGAGCTATGGAGCGAACTCATCTAAATAGTATGCCTGCTTCACCATGCACAGGATTTAGAGTTTAAGTTCTAGCCAGCCCCAGGCTCCCAAATGGAGCCAATTTTGCTGTGATATCATTTCCTCTCTGTCTTTCTGCCTGAAAACCACAGACAAACAACAGAAGGAAAGTCAGCTTAACTGAGAGCAGTAAAGTCCCAGTAAAAACAAACACATTCTATTTAAATTTAAGAGTATTTCAAAGAGAACACTACAATCTATTTTATAATCAAAGACAATGTTTTAGAAAATAGCCTACTGAATTATAACCATATTTAACTTTCAGAAGTGAAGAGTCAAAGTAGGTGATCATGATCAATAGCAGTGAAATTAGACAGAAAATGCAAAATAATACTATTTAGTACCATTGTTAATTGGGTCCTAATGTTCTATTATAATGGTACCTTCTCTATTTGGCGGTCTATAGATGGTATTTTTGTGTCCTGCAGAATAGTAAATCCTTAAGGTGATTTATTTACATGCGTGGTTTATAATGATCCTTATGTCGAACATAATTCAGTGGATGTTATCCTGACAAAAGGAGACATCTTGCAATCTGTCTTGTTGTTATTCATTTGTGTGTTTTATTTTGCTTTGTGAGTCTAGAACTTTGCATCTGGGAAATTTTGCTGCTCCTTGCCCAACTTTTTGATTCCCTTTTACTTCAGGGAAAGAGTGAGGGAAGAAGAATGAGAGAGAAAGAAAGAGTGCCAGGGTGTCTGTGCCTACTGTGTGTGGGCCAGGACTAAGCCCAGGACCTCCCTGCACATAGCAAATTACAGCCCCTATCAAGTCAACTCTCAGCCCTGTCCTGAAATCTGATTACATAACTGTAAGTTGCGCCCTATTGACTTTGCTGACGTTTCCAACCACGATGTTAACCTCAGCCTTTGTAGTATGCGGCCTTATGGGAAGAACTGACTGCAGATTACTATTATGACACTCCCAGTTCTAGACAGGTTGCCGATTTTCCCATTGCCTCCCGCTATCTGAGATAGAAAGATTGATTTGGCTCCCACAACATAAACCACAGAAAGTTTTGTCACTCCTAGCTTTATTTATCTAACATTGTCTGCCTCCCTACAAGGGAGAAATTGTTTTATATCACCCTGTCTGTTATAGGACCTAAGCTCTAATTCGCTGGTGTTAGAAGTTTCATCAAGCTTTGTGGAAAGTTATAATCTCTTTGACCCAATTTATCATAGTGACGTGAACACCCTTTCACAGTTTCCTCACCCAGAGTTCAGACTTCTATAGTTTAGGATTATCTTCTTCCTATCAATTTTTTTTTCCCAAAATGATGGAAGGTAGAGAACATCTCAAATAAAAGAAAAGAACAGTGGATACAAGAGGAAAGGGATTTTTAATTTCTGTTTTTTAAATTAGTGGTTTTATATTGACTTACAAAATGATGAGATAACAGGGATAGAATTCCACACGGTCCCCACCATCAGAGTTCTCTTTTCCTATTCCCTTCAAAATAAGTTACCTCCTCACACAACTAAACAACCACAAAGGGAACAATCAAATATCCCACCCTTGGCTATATTCAACTGAAGGTTTCCGGACAACAGCCCCATAAATCGACATTATAAGCAAATATGCGTTTCTTCCTATTGTTGCCTTAAAATAGAAACAAGCATCAATTTTAAAGGGGCTTTAAATTTTGTTTCTTCTGCATTGCTGACTGGTATTTATCTCTAAACAATAAATGTTAGCACTGTCGTTAAAACCTCCATCTGGCCCCTAAAATAGAGTTTTCCTTAAGGAGCCTTTGAGCACATAGCTAAACTGTCTGTCCCAGTGCACTTTGATTACAGGCATGCTCAGGAACTAGCTTGTCTGCACTGGGAATGTGCAGGAGGACTGCTGAGTGACTTTGGACCTGATCGGTTTTTATCACTGGTACCTACTTATTCAGGCTCCTTCACCATTACAGATGACTAGGTTTACAGTTTCCTGAATTACTCTAGAAAGAAGAAAGCAACTCCAAGCTGAACACTTGTCTGGAATATTATGTTACATAAAAAAAAAAAAAGCTAGTTGCCTGAGGTTAATGGCCTAAGACAATTCTGAGACTCCATTAACGAAGCCTAAGTACTGTTACCCAACAGAGAAGACTGATGTGTGTAAGAACACGTATGTATGTGTGTCTGTATAACTTATGTGTAATATATATATATTTAATGATAGTACAGTTTTGGTAGCCATCATTAAAAAGATAGGTGCAGAATATATGTATTCTCTAAGGTTTTATGTGAATTTACCAGTGCTTGGCATTTCAAATAATTGAATAATCAGAATGAGATCGACTATGTATGTGTTAATGCATTCTGACCTGTATTTAGACCTTTACAAAATGTCTTTATCATAGACTGGATTGTGCACCTAGGTGAGTGCAGATGTTAACATGCTCAAGGGTCCTGGTTCGAGCCACACCCCACCCTTCAACTACATGCTGAAGCTTCATGATCTGTGAAGCAGGGCTGCAGGAGTCAGGCTCTCTCTCTCTCTCTCTCTCTCTCTCTCTCTCCCTCTCCCTCTCTCCCTCTCTCTCTCTCTCTCTCCCTATCTCTCTCCCCCCTGCTTTCTCAATATCTGTCTGCTCTATCAAGTAAAATAAAGAGGAAAAAAGAAATATAAATATGGCCTTGCATAAGTTAAATTTGTAGATCTGGAATGAGTCCTGCCAACAAATATGTAATTATATTGTAGGATAAATGAATAGCCCAGGATGTGGTGTAGAGAATGAAGTGCTCGACTTAGATGCTTGGAGTTCTGAGCCTGACCCCAGGATTTGCATATGCCAGAATGCTGCTTGTTCTCTCCTTCTACTGCTCTCTCAGTTAATCACTCATAATCAATCAATCAAAAGATAAAGATAAATGATGTTGTCACACAGTCATACTTAAAAACCGCTGTTTTAAGAGTTTGATGGAAATTCCGATACTATAATGAAATTTACATCTATGTTCTACTTTTTAAAATTTTCTTTATGTCACCAAGCTGGGCCTCAGTGCTGGCACTATGAACTCACAGCTTCTGGTGGCCATTTTTTCCTTTTTTTTTTTTCTATTTTATTTGAAATTTGGAAGGACAGAGAGAAATTGAAAGGGAAGGGGAGATTGTGAGGGAGAGATCTGTTTCACCACTCATGAAGCATCCTCCCAGCAGATAGGTATATTCTGTACCTGACCATGCAACTTGTGGGGCCTCTACTTTGAGCCAAACAGATTCAATCTTATCTCTAAGTGCTAAGACAAAACTTCCATGTGAAGAGTATATAGGCTGTCATCTCAATGTTCCTGTCACATGTAAGAGAAGGAACATCCACTCATAAATATCTCCTTACGAAGGACTGAGAAAGATGACCAAAATTCTACTTCTTCCTTATCATTTGAAAATAAACAGAAAAATTCATATTCTTATACTCACAAAAGACTTCACACATTCTTCTTTTTCTTTTTAAATATTTATTTATTTATTTCTTCCCTTTTGTTGTCCTTGTTGTTTTATTGTTGTAGTTATTATTGTTGTTGTTATTGATGTTGTCATTGTTGGATAGGACAGAGAGAAATGGAGAGAGGAGGGGAAGAGAAAGATAGACACCTACAGACTTGCTTCACTGCTTGTGAAGTGACTCCTCTGCAGGTGGAGAGCCAGGGACTCAAACTGGGATCCTTAGGCCAGTCCTTGCACTTTGTGCCATGTGTTCTTAACCTGTTGCGCTACCCGCTGACTCTCTGACTTCACACATTCTATCTGAAAACCACTGTCAACACAATCCATTCAAATGAAAGCCCTTAGCTAGACCATTTTCTCTCTTGATCCTTTAGATTAACCTTATGCTATGGTCCTGATGGGTACATCTTAGGACTGATCATTGGCCTTAGACTAGGTTCATTATCTCAAACTCACTTATTATTTGTGCAAGGGGTCAAGTAAAGCATACCTGTGTAATATCGTTAATGTACACAGACCCTGGTTCAAGACTCTGGTCTCTATCTTCAGGGGGAAGTACCAGATGCTGTGAAAAGCAATGCTGCAGGTTTCTCTCTTTTTTTTCTCTCTCCTCTTCCCTCTCAATTTCTTTTGCTATCTAATTAAAAGAAAAGGGCTGTGTGGAAATTGTGGCTAGCTTTTGAAGAGGTAGGAGAAAATTTATTCTTCACTATGTATGCATGCACAGTCATTATACTTGATCGAGTCTCCTTCTAGTCATAGGATCTCTTAAGGTATCTTCCTAATATATATAGTCCCATTCATATTATTCCTCATGAAGTTATATTTACTAGTGGAAAAAAATCTGCTTTCCTAATTTTTTTTTTGTAGAAACAAAAGGAGGCTAAGTAAATTATTTGTTTCATTGTGGACTCATTATTTTAGAGTTACCAAGTTCAGGCCTATTGGTCCAGTATGTACACCACATGCACTCTGGTGGGAGCTGAGGATGAAAATATAGGGGTATCCAACTCACACTTGGTAGATGTTTTTTAAGTAAATTGGAATGTGAATAGGCCAGTTTCTCAGATCATGGGGTTATTGACTATACTTTCATATGTTAAATTTGTCATCAAACTTAACATTTAAACCCAATTTCTTTCTCCAAAAGGCTGACATTGATCTATGTCCTCATTAACTCCTATTTTTTCCCTACTATAATAAAATATTCACTAATTTGGGGGTCTTCCTTGAAACCTTTATGTCAAATCAAAATCAAACCGTCTTGTCCAGGTGTTCTGTTTTCCATCATAATTTCCCATTAAAGTACTCATTTGTCTTTCTTTCATCCTTCCTTCTATCCTTCCTTCCTTCCTTCCTTCCTTCCTTCCTTCCTTCCTTCCTTCCTTCCTTCCTTCCTTCCTTTCTTGGATAGACACAGAGAGAGGAATTGAGAGGGGAGGGGAAGACAGAGAAGGAGAGAGATAGAGAGATACCTGCAGTCCTGCTTCACCACTTGTGAAGCTTTCCCCCTGCAACTGGGGACCAGGGAAATGAGCCTGTGTCCTTGTGCCCTGTGATGTGCGTGCTCAGCCAGGTGCACCGCTGTCTGGCCCCCCCATTTGCCTTTTTCTATTTGCTTACCCCACATATCCTCTCACTCAAATGCTAGCTCCATGAAGTGGCTTAGTGTCAATCATATGTCACTGCTATATCCCTAAAACACAGAGTGATTATGATTTTTAGTATTTAAAACTATTTTATTTATTTATTTAGTGCAAGAGTGATACAGACATGTAGATGGAAAGACAGAGTCCGGAGCACTGCTCAGCTTTGGCTAGTGGTGGTGCTGGGAACTGAACCTGGAACCTGAGACCCTCAGGCATGGAAGTCTTTTTAAGAGTCATTATTCTAGCTCCCCAGCCCTGATTCTTAACATTTTATGAGAACCACATAATAGGTGCTTAGTAAAGTGAGATTAATTAAACACATAGACAGTTTTCCAAAGATTATCTAATTGCATTTAAACTTGGACTATGACAACAGCTTCAGCTTTATTTTAAATTAACATCTAGGTCAGTTAGTTTTTATTAGTGATTAATTCGCTTTTCCTACAAGAAAACTGGCCAGCAGGTAATTTGCTCCTTAGAAATCTGAAGATCAGGGAGCTGGACAGTAGCACATTGGGTTAAGAGCACATGGTGCGAAGTGCAAGGGCCACTCTAAGGATCCCGGTTCAGGCCCCCGGCTCCCCACCTCCAGGGGGTCACTTCACAAAAGGTGAAGCAGATCTGCAGGTGTCTGTCTTTCTCTCCTCCTCTCTGTCTTCCCCTCCTCTCTCTATTTCTCTCTGCTCTATCCAGCAACAACAACAGCTATGACAACAATAACAGCTACAAGTGCAACAAAGGCAACAAAATCGGCAAAATGGCCTCCAGGAGCAGTGCATTCATAGTGCAGGAACCCAGTCCCAGCGAAAACCCTGGAGGCAGAAAGAAAGAAAGAAAGAAAGAGAGAAAGAAAGAGAAAGAGAGAGAGAAGAGAGAGAGAAGAGAGAAAGAAGGAAATCTGAAGTGTGAAATCAGAGTGAGTACCCCTTTAATATATTCATGGCTGACAGTCCCTGAACAATTAGTGCCACATAAAATATTTACTTTCATGAACTCAAATTAAATAAAGGAGAAATATCAATAGCTCTTGTTGTAGCCTCCCGCAAGGAAATCATTAACCATATTTGGAATACCATCTCACACTTTTAAAGCTAAACAGAGGAAAATAGTAGGCAAGAAGATATTTGACCTGAAGATATTCTTAAATTAATTGATAACACAAATCAAAAATTCTTGATGCCAGAGTGTGCCTCCACAATTTTAGAGAACACTGATGATAGAGTAAATTTTCACTATTTTGAGGAGGATAGTTTCATTTCTATTCAAAAGCAAAGCTGTTATGCCAACCTGTGAGAAAATAAGCCTTGCATGCATTGTTTCCTGAGAAATTAACTCCTGAAGGTTTTATTTCTTGATTTGTTTTTCTTTCTTACTGTATATGTTCAAACAAAAAGACAAACATATTTGAGAACTATATTTTTATATCCACACCTGTGTTTTCACCTGTATTCAAGGTCCCTTATGACCCCCTCACCCCATAATCATCATCATTCTTTTATAATTTTATTAGTGATTTAATAATTATTAACAAGATGATAAGATAACAGGGGTACAATTCCACACAGTTCCCACCACCAGAGTTCCATGTCCCATCCCCTTCCATTGGAAGCTTGTCTGCTCTTTATCCCTCTGGGAGCAAGGACCAAAATTCTTTATTGGGTGCAGAAGGTGGGAGCTCTGGCTTCTGTCATTGCTTCTCCATTGGACATGGGTGTTGGCAGGTGGATCCACACCCCCAGCCTGTGTCTGTCTGTCCCTAGTGGGGCAGGGCTCTGGGGAGGGGAGGCTCCAGGACACACGGGTGAGGGTGTCTGCCCAGGAAAGTCTGGATGGTGTCATGGCAGCATCTTAATCTAAGAAGCAGTGTGGGTATTATTTATTTTTTAGTTTCTCTGTTTCAATTTTTACTAATTATAAAATAATTAAAATTAAATAAAGGAAAACCTGGTTCTAAATTGGAAGCAAAGGGCCTTGGTTGGAAAACTCAAAATTAAAAGACTCCTAGAGACATGTAAATAAAAGGAAGACAGTGAAAGAGAAAATGAAATTCATCCCTCATAAAAATTTTGCGGTTAAACAAGTAAATGCTTATAAGTCCAATCAATTTTATTACTAATAAGAGAAAAAGAAATATAACCTAAATAATTAAAATTTAATAGCATTATATCTTTAAATTTTGGTTGTTTTTAATTTAATTTCTAGTTTCATTGAAATTATTTTCATTCTTAATATTTTGGTTATAATTAAATTAATTCTTAAAATGAAAAAATTAAGAATATCTTATTTAGAACTCAAAATTTTCTCTCACTTGTCAAAACAATGTATTCAAGATTTTGTAATAGTGACCAGATTTGCAGATAACCCAATCATTGCAATAATATCTCAATAAATTCTTGATCATAAAATGATTTTTATTTAACTAAAAGGACTTTTTTTCTTAAGACAGACATATTGGTTGATGATTATGTTTCCATTAAGTTAAAGTCAATTACTAACTGATCAAAACTGCTTTTAAATTAATTTCGATGTTGTGTTATAAACCGACTTAGCCTTTAACAACAAAACAAAAATGGAGACGATGAGGTCTCTCAGTGGTTATCATGAACACATGCTAAATCGATGTTTTTTATGTTTTTTTTCCCAGACCGTACATAATTTGATGTAGGACATGTGAACTTCTGTATTTCATCCTTTGAGCTAGGCAGAAACAGTGCCATGAATGTAGGAGGTCTCTGTTACCCTTGTTGAAGATGATGTTTCTCTCCCAAGAATGTGCTTATCACAGATAAGCATTTGTATTGATTAGAACATGCTCACAGCTTATGGTCAATACCTGAACATTGTTACACTTGATCTTAGGATCAAATATGAGACAATTCTAATGAAGATTAAGCGAATTCTGACTGATTAAGTAAATTCCTTAAAGGCAAATGGTTAATCGTAGGGCTAAAGTCACACATCAGTTGCTTTATTTTCTTCTTAAAGCAAAGCTTCTCAGCAGGAAGCTTTCTCCTCTCCTTTTTTCTTTTTTTTTTTCCCTGATATGGTCCAAATAATATGTTTTTATGTGTTTCAGTGAACAGTAAAGGCACAGAGAATGCCTGTTCTCCATCTG
Source organism: Erinaceus europaeus (assembly GCF_950295315.1). NCBI lineage: Eukaryota > Metazoa > Chordata > Mammalia > Eulipotyphla > Erinaceidae > Erinaceus > Erinaceus europaeus. The sequence goes on from NC_080177.1 coordinate 83,087,881, forward strand.
TTTTTGTTGTGCACTTTGCCTAACAAAAATTCTATAGTCAGGGTTGGATGATGGTACACCTGGTTGGGTGTACATGTTACAATGCACAAGGACCCAGGTTCAAGCCCCCAGTCCCCATCTGCAGGGGGGGAGCTTTGCAAGTGGTGAAGCAGGGCTGCAGGTGTCTCTCCATCTCCCTTTCTATCATTCTCTTCCCTCTTGATTTCTGGCTGCTTCTATCCAGTAAATAAATAAAAATTAAAAATAATAATAATTCCATAGCATTCTCAAAGAAAAAAATGAGTGACCTGATGTGTACTGTTTGTCTTTTCATGCTAAGTACATTTATGGAATACCAGATAGTGCACAAAAATTTTAATAAAAACAAAAAAGTAGCATGATTTTTCAGGATAATATTATGATAAGGATACATGATTGTTATTTAGACAGCAGTTAACACCTAATAGGTATAAACATCTCTTGATCTGGGCTAGGAATGTCAAGAATTTGAATCTTCTTCCCTCACAAGTAAGGGGCACAAAGCCTGGCTTCCTCAGGTGTCTCCCATATTCTCTTCCCTCTCAATGACGTGGGAAAAACAAAGGTTCCTGGTCACAAAAGGTCTGGGTCCTGGAGTAACTGGGACACAGGGTCTTTGGGTCATATTCCTCTAACGGTACCTAGTGTAGTTATTCATTTATTCACTGAACCTATTATCATGTGGTTTATGATCTAAAAAAATCTACGTTGTGAGAACTATGGTGATTAGAAGGTGTTAGAACTTTGGTGGAGGGTGGGAAGATACATACCCCATCTGACTGTGGAATGATATCACTGAAATCATAGAATCCTGAAAATCACTGTTAAATCACAATTCAAATAACCTACAAATATGTTTCTTTTGATTATATATTTTCATACCTGCTATAAATTGAAACTCTGTCGGGCTGAGCTTCACTGACAGGAGACAGACGACCAGGGACTCAGGGTTGAGCTGTATGCAGTATCTCTTTATTCATGCAGGACGCAGTGCAATCTATACCAAGCTAAGCTAAACTAACAACTAACTAAAACAAACAATGTTGTCTTTATATATACTTCCCAAGTAGGGTGTGAACAGGATGTGACCGCAGAGAGGGTGGGGAGAGAAATGACTGGTGAAAATCAGGGTGTGACAAGGAGAGGATCAGGGTGTGACAAGGAGAGGGGGTGGAGCAGGTGAGAATTCTACCACTAAACCACCAATGCCCTGGAGGGAAGGTGGTGCTTTATGTAAATGTAAAAGTGATTTATGTAAATAGACGGCAGTGGTTATGTAAATAGAATACAGTGGTTATGTAAATAGAATACAGTGTTAAGCAGGGGGGATTTAAACCAAATGAAACAGAAGGGTTTTTTTTTTTTAATATTTTATTTTTTTTTATTTATTTTTATTTTTTTATTTTTTTATTTAAGAAAGGATTAATTAACAAAACCATAGGGTAGGAGGGGTACAACTCCACACAATTCCCACCGCCCAATCTCCATATCCCACCCCCTCCCCCGATAGCTTTCCCATTCTCTATCCCTCTGGGAGCATGGACCCAGGGTCATTGAGGGTTGCAGAAGGTAGAAGGTCTGGCTTCTGTAATTGCTTCCTCGCTGAACATGGGCGCTGACTGGTCAGTCCATACTCCCAGTCTGCCTCTCTCTTTCCCTAGTAGGGTGGGTCTCTGGGGAAGCTGAGCTCCAGGACACATTGGTGGGGTCTTCAATCCAGCGAAGTCTGGCCGGCATCCTGATGACACCTGGAACCTGGTGACTGAAAAGAGAGTTAACATACAAAGCCAAACAAATTGTTGAGCAATCATGGACCCAAAGCTTGGAAAAGTGGGGAGGAAGTATTAGGGAGGTACTCACTGCAAACTCTAGTATACTTCTGCTTTCTTACTTTGGTGCCATACTCCAAACTCAGTCAATTTCTGCTTTGCGTTTCTACTTCTTTTTTTTTTTTTTACATGCATAACATTCCCCAGATTCCCATTTAGCAATACAACCCCCACTATTTCATTCATCATTTTTCATGGACCTGTATTCTCCCCACCCACCCACCCACCCCAGAGTCTTTTACTTTGGTGTAATACTCCAATTCCATTTCAGGTTCGACTTGTGTTTTCTTTTCTAATCTTGTTTTTCAACTTCGGCCTGAGAGTGAGATCATCCCATATTCATCCTTCTGTTTCTGACTTATTTCACTCAACATGATTTTTTCAAGGTCCATCCAAGATCGGCTGAAAACAGTGAAGTCACCATTTTTTACAGCTGAGTAGTATTCCATTGTGTATATATACCACAACTTGCTCAGCCACTCATCTGTTGTTGGACACCTGGGTTGCTTCCAGGTTTTGGCTATTACAAATTGTGCTGCCAAGAACATATGTGTACACAGAAGGGGTTTTTAAAAGCAGAATTAGAAGATACCAACAAAACTCTAGTTGCAGTAGTTTTCTTTTTTTTTTTTTCCCTCCAGGGTTATTGCTCGGCTTGGTGCCTGCACCATGAATCCACCGCTCCTGGAAGCCATTTTCCCCCCTTTGGTTGCCCTTGTTGTTGTAGCCTTGTTGTAGTTATTATTATTACCATTATTACCATATTATTATTACCATATTGTTCATTGTTGGATAGGACAGAAAGAAATGGAGAGAGGAGGGGAAGACAGAGAGGGGGAGAGAAAGATAGACACCTGCAGACCTGCTTCACTGCCTGTGAAGCGACTCCCCTGAAGGTGGGGAGCTGGGGGCTCGAACCAGGATCCTTAGGCCGGTCCCTGCGCTTTGCGCCATATGCACTTAACCCACTGCGCCACCGTCCAATTCCCTCTTTTTCTTTTTACATATTTTGTTTATTTATGAATGGGAATGATAGGACGAAAGAGAGAAAGAACCAGACATCACACTAGTGCTGCTGGGGGTTGAACTCGGGACTTCAAGCTTGAGAGTCCAGTGCTCCAAATTCTGCGCCACCTCCTGGCTCATGTTGCAGAAGTTTTCCATTAACCATTACTATCTGCTGAATCAAAACTGTTCTTTTATGCTTCAGCCCTTTATAACAAATAAATCCATGAACACGGGCCTGAGGATGATTATTCAAACACTTGTCTGTAGGAACGATTTATCTGGATATCAGTACAATTAGTTCATTAACATACAGCATCCTTGAAGTGAATAGACATGGAAAATAATAAGGCTTTCAAAATCCATTTATATAGAGATGAACTTCCTAATATGAATATAAATGCTATCGAGCAAATTTCACAGTTGAAGATACTGATTGTTGAAAGCGATGGCAAATAAAATACTTGGGCATAATTTATTGCTTTAAATGAACTCATTACAGGCTATTTGCCTGTCTACAGTTTTACTAGGTAGAATGGGAATTCTAAATTTACTTGCTAACGATGAGATAAATACAAGGGACATGAGTTTGACTAATAAATGTAGCAAAAATGCTGGCATGACAGTTGCTTTCTAATAAAAGCAGCCAGAAAAGAAAATACTGTCAAATAGAAATATAATGTACAGACACAAAACTGGCACAATCGTTCACCTTGATGGTGTGCTACTTCTCCCTGCTCCAGTCTCTCTGTATGTATATTTGATGTCGATATTAATGACTAGTTACCTTTCACGACATCTGGAAAGCAGCAGTACTTTGGTTTTTTAGACTTACTATATGTTGTTTGTATGAGGTAGTGTGAGAGATAAGTAGATCACAGAATTGCCCACATATGCTTTATCAGTGCAAGGGACTCTCATCTAATGGAAGGGCATTGGTTCTGGTTTCTCTCTTATGAATAAATAGAAACATCTTTCAAAACTTTAAGTTCCCCCCAAATTATCACAAGCTTACAAAAACTGAATGAGCAATAATTACTATTAGCTTTATTTCAGGTATGTGTTTTACCTTAGCATAGAATTATAATCATGTAAGTACTGGGAATTTCAATACTTCTATAATAAGACTCTATTGTTATTATTATTTGCTACCAAGGTTATCCCAGGGACTTAGTGCTTGCATGACAAACCTGCCACTCTGACTGACATTGCCTTTCCCTTTCTTTTGTCGGTAGAGATAGAAATTGAAAAGGAAAGGAGATGCCATTAGCTAAAGGTTTTCCAAAATATTCTTCTTCAGATTAGCAAAATGTATTTTCCTTCATAGATTAATGTCAAACTCTGGTATTATTATTAATTAATTTATTTATTTACTGAGGAATTAATGTTTTACATTCAACAGTAAATACAATCGTTTGTACATGCATAACATTTCCCAGTTTTCCATATGACAATACAGCCCCCACTAGGTCCTCTCTCATCCTTCTTGGATCTGTCTGTATTCTCCCCACCCACCCACCCCAGGGTCTTTTGGTGCAATATGCCAATTCCAGTTCAGGTTCTACTTGTGTTTGCTTTTCTGATCTTGTTTTTCAACTTCTGCCTGAGAGTGAGAGCGTCCCATATTCATCCTTCTGTTTCTGACTGATTTCACTTAATATGAATTTTTCAAGGTCCATTCAAGATCAGCTAAAAATGGTGAAGTCATCATTTTTAATAGCTGAGTAGTATTCCATTGTGTATATAGACCACAACTTGCTCAGCCACTCATCTGTTGTTGGACACCTGGGTGGCTTCCAGATTTTGACTATTACAAATTGTGCTGCTAAGAACATATGTGTACACAGATCTTTTTGGATGGATGTGTTGGGTTCCTTGGGATCTATCCCCAGAAGAGGAATTGCAGGGTCATAGGGTAGGTCCATTTCTAGCCTTCTGAGAGTTCTCCAGACTATTCTCCACAGAGGTTGGGCCAATTGACATTCTCACCAGCAGTGCGGGAGGGTCCTTTGACCCCACACCCTCTTCAGCACTCACTACTGTTGCCTTTTCTGATGTGTGACATTCTCACAGGAGTGAAGTGGTATCTCATTGTTGTCTTTATTTGCATTTCTCTGACAGTCAGAGACTTGGAACATTTTTTCATGTGTTTCTCGGCCTTTTGGATCTCTTCTGTGGTGAATATTCTGTCCTTGTTCTCTCCCCATTTTTGGATGGGGATATTTGTTTTTTTGTTGTTGAGTTTGGCAAGCTCTTTATATATTTTGTTTATTAGCCTCTTGTCTGATGTATGGCATGTAAAGATCTTCTCCTGTACTGTGAGAGGTCTCTTGGTTTGAGTAGTGTTTTTTTTTTTTTCTGTGCAGAAGCTTTTTAATTTGATGTAGTCCCATAGGTTTATGTTTGCCTTAGTCTTCTTTGTAACTAGATTTGTTTCATTGTCAATGTCTTTAAAATTTATGTGGAAAAGAGTTCTGTTAATATTTTCCTCTAAGTATCTGATAGTTTGTGGTCTAACATCTAAGTCCTTGATCCACTTGGACTTTACTTTTGTATTTGGTGAAATACAGTGGTTCAGTTTCATTCTTCTGCATATTTCAACCCATTTTTTCCAACCCCATTTGTTGAAGAGACTCTGCTTTCCCCATTTAATAGTCTGGGCATCTTTGGCAAAGATAAGATGCCCATAGGTATGGAGGCTTACTTCTGGGCTCTCGATTCCATTCCACTGGTCAGTGTGTCTGTTCATGTTCCAGTACCAAGCAGTTTGGATGACAATGGCCCTATAATACAATTTGAGATCTGGGAGTGTGATGCCTCCAGTTCTGTTCTTTCTTCACAGGATTGTTTTGGCAATTCTAGGTCTTTTCTGGTTCCAGATAAACATTTGTAGCATTTGTTCTATTATCTTAAAAAGGGGGATGGTATCTTGATGGGGATAGCATTAAATTTGTATATGGCTCTGGGTAGTATATTCATTTTGATTATGTTAATTCTTCCAACCCATGAGCATGGACTATCTTTCCACTTCTTTGTGTCTTTCTCGATTTCCTTGAGTAGTGACTCATACAAGTACAAGTCTTTCACTTCTTTGGTTAGGTTTATTCCTAGATATTTTATTGTTTTTGTTGCTATAGTAAAAGGAATTGATTTCTGGATTTCAATTTCTGCTAACTTAGTATTTACATAGAAGGATGCCACAGACTTTTGAATGTTAATTTTTTAGTCTGACACCTTACTGTATTGCCTGATGATTTCCAAATCTTCTTGCTGGATTCCTTGGGTTTTTCTGTGTATACTATCATGTCATCTGCAGATAGGGAGAGTTTGACTTCTTCTCTCCCAGTCTTTATGCCTTTAATTCCTTGCTCCTGCCTGATTGCTTATGGCAAGAGCTTCCAACACTATATTGAATAATAATGGTGATAGGGGGCAGCCCTAGTACATGATCTGAGGGGAAATGCTTCCAGTTGTTCACCATTGAGTATGATATTGTCTGTAGGTTTGCTATATATAGACTACACTATCTTCAGGAATTTTCCATCTATTCCCATTTTTGTAGTGTTTTGATCCTAACGGGATGTTGTATTTTGTCAAAGGCTTTCTCTGCATCTATTGATAACACCCTGTGGTTTTTGGTCTTGTTTTTTTTTTATGTGGTTTTTTTTATGTTTTTTTTTATTGATTTATGTATATCCAACCAGCCTTGCATGCCTGGGATAAACCCTACTTGGTCATGATGAACAGTCTTTTTAATATACTGTTGTATCCGGTTGGCTAGTATTTTGTTCAGTATTTTAGTTTAATTCCACTGTGGTCTGAGAAAATGCTTGGGATGATTTCAATGCTCTTGAATTTTCTGATGCTGTCTTTGTGGCCTAACATATGGTCTTCCCTTGAGAATGACCCATGTGGACTTGAGTAAAATGTGTATTACAGTTTCTTGGGGTGAGTGACTCTGAAAATGTCCATTAGTTCTAGTTTATCTATCTCCTCATTTAGCTCCCTCATTTCTTTATTGATTTTCTGCCTGGATGATCTGTCAAGTTGAGAGAGTGAGGTGTTGAAGTCCCTTCCCATGACTGTGTTGCTGTTAATATATTGCTGTAGCTCTTTCAGTAGATGTTTGATGTATTTAGATGGCTTCTCATTGGGTGTGTAGATGTTAGTAATTGTTAAGTCCTCTTGACTGACTGATCCACTGAGCATTAAGTAGTGTCCATCCCTGTCTTTTTAAATTTTATTTATTTTAAAGTCTATCACGTTAGATATGAGAATAGCTGTTCCTGCCCTTTTTGTGGGCTCTTGGCTTATATGATAGTTTTCCATCCTTTCACTTTGAGTCTGTGTTTGTCTTGTTGAGTTAGGTGGGTTTCCTGTAGACAGCATTGTTGTTAAAGTTCAGGGGCTCCAGCAGGCCGGGCTAGCATTACAGCAGTAGACAGAGACAGAGACAGAGACTCGGGGACACACGACTGGGCTGAGAAGCTGCAGTTTAATCTTTATTCACGAGCGGGCAAATCACCACACCATGTGCTTCCCCATCATTCTCCCTCCATGGCTGCTACTGGGACTCTGGGCGTACTTAGCATATGGGGCAGGGAGAAAGCAGGGCGTGAAACTAGCAAGGGCCAAACCAATTCTCTCAGAGGTGGGGGTAGGGGAGCAAACCAATATGAAACATAGCCACAATTCCCCCTTCTGTTTTTAACTAAATGACCACAGTATCAGGGGTGTGGGGTGTACAGAAACCTATATCGTACAGGCATTTTCAAAAAAGAAACTGGCACAAACATGGAGAAACATGTAAGCGAGTAACAAGAACCAGTGTGCTGCCAAGGCAAGGCCTGAGTGGGCCATTTTTTGCCTCTGTGGGCAAAACTTTATCAGCTTAAAAAAAAAAATTCCTGCCTCTGGGTGGCATACTTGCCTTGATGGGCATTTTCTAGCATGGGGGGAGGGTGAGACCTAGAGTCCCAAGGCATGGCTGCAGTCAGTCTTTGAGAAACCCAGCAGCATAAGGGAAGCTGCTAGCTTTGTGTAAAGTGTCTGAGGTGTACCAGTGAGTCCGATAGAAGTCCAAAGCAGATGTCCACCAAAGAATTGCCAAGGGGTGAATTGTTGTACATCTATCTCAATGGGGAATGTCAGCCATCAGAATTCTGCTTTTTTGTAGAGTACTTGACAGCTGCAATTCACTTACTTATGAAACAAAACTTGTAGCAGGTTAGAAGTTTACCACAATTGATAACTCTATCACAGTGGGAAGTCCCTTCCAGCACGATTCCAAGGCTATTTAAAGTTCAAACAATAAAATGTGGAAAGGCAAACATGAACCATAGAAAGAAAAAAGCCTCAGGCATGAGAATTATTAGCATAACCATAGCACAATCTAACATTTCTAATTGAGAAGGAATTTGAGAGTTTTACATATCAATAACGTCTTTTTAACCTTTTGTTACACCCATTCAAGATGGAGACACATCCTAGGTGTGCGTAGGTTTTTTTTTTAGACCAACTTAGTTAAAATATATTGATTTTTAACTAATTTTTACCTCAGACTTTAAATGTAAGTCAATTTTATCCTTATGAGAATTACATTGAAAACCTTTTTCATTTAACTTTGCCTGGTAAGAATTTAGCCTTAAAATTACATTTTTAACCTTAAAGTTAATGTTTACCAAACTTTAAACACACACATAAACATGGTCTTCAATACACAAGGAGAGAAACTTTTGTTGGTGCATTGTCCAGCGGTCTTGGGCAGCTTTATTTCTAGGAATTGCAGGTTGTGATCTCTGGACGAATCTCTGCATATTCTAGCTTGTCTGCCTTCAGACCCAAGCTGGAGATCTCGGCCAGGGGGCCCAGTTTAGGCAGGTTGCCTGTGGTCTCCAGGTGGTCCGGGATCTGTCCAGACTTCATAGCACGAGGGCGGACGGGCCGGCCGTGCAGAAGGCGTGGGCCGAGGTGCCCCTGGGTGGCGGCCATAATAGGCCGCCGCGGCCCTGCCCCATGGCCCTGCCATGTCTGCTGCCCTGTTCCTAGTGGCCGAGCAGCATGGAGGGAGCACATGCCCAATGCCCCGCACCACACAGCGGAAAGCTGGCTCATGCGGGCTGGCGTTGGGCTCTTGCAGGCTGGTGCTGGGTGGAAACCACAGAGTGGTGCAGAGACAAATGTTCCAGAAACAGTGAAACAGTCTCGTGAAGAAAGGGCAGAGGCCTTTGGAGATCTCTTCACAAGCAGAAGAGAAGGCCATAGTACATAGGTAGCCAAATTGTCTTCACTTATCTGAGAGACGTGCAGGTCAGGTCCACGTGGGTGCCATTTTTTGTTAAAATTCGGAGGCTCCAGAAGGCCAGGCTAGCATCGCGGCGGTAGACAGAGACTCGGGGACACATGGCTGGGCTGAGAAGATGCAGTTTAATTTTTATTCACGAGCAGGCAAATCACCACACCATGTGCTTCCCAATCATTTTCCCTCCATGGCTGCTTCTGGGACTCTGGGCATCCTTAGCATAGGGGGCGGGTAGAAAGTGGGGTGTGAAACTAGCAAGGGCCAAACCAATTCTCTCAGAGGTGGGGGGAAGGGGAGCAAACCAATATGAAACATACCAACACAGCATATTGTTGGGTTGTGTTTTCTGATCTATCTTCCTACACTGTGCCTTTTTAAAAAAAAAAATTATAAAAAGGAAACATAGACAAAACCATAGGATAAGAGGGGTACAACTTTGCATAGTTCCCACCACCAGATCTCCGTATACCTATGTTGTTGTGTGCCATGGAGAAGAGAGAGAGGAGGTCCGGAGCGAAGAGGAAACACAAATCTTTATTTGCACTGGCACCTCAGAGTTGGGTGCTAGAGAGGCAGGTTGGGCCACGTGGAGGTAGTGAAAATGGCCGCCTCACACAGTAACCTTTCCTGCGTCTGAATACTGGAGTGAAGCGCTGGCAAGAGAGCGAGGTGCAGAAGAAGGGCTTTTATAGGAGCAGCTTTCACGAGAATGGGAAGGGGGAGGAATAACCATAGCACTCCAGGATAGGATAATAACTCTCATGAGAATGGGAGGGGGGAGGAGTAACCAAAGCACTCCAAATATCATGGGGAAATAGACAATGCCCTGAGGGCACAACATGGCTGAACAAGCACTCTGAGAATGTCCCAACTCTCGCGGGAACTAGCAGTAGCCTGAGGGGACAACATGGCAGATGTGACTGCATCGGCACAATTTCCCAGCATCTCCCCCTTTCCTTTTATCTAATGCCCAGGGCAACAGTGTGTAAAGTCTGTGAACTACTCAGGGTCAGTCTATGAAAAACCAGCAACGTGAAGGGAAGGAAGCTGCTGTAAAATTGTCTAAAGTGTCCAAAGTCTATACCAGCAAGTCCAATAGAAGTCTCAGTCCAAAGTAGGTGACTAGGGGGAGAAATGGCAGGGGATGAAATGCTGCATGAGGAAGGTCAGCCTCTGGCATTCCGCTTTTCTGTAGACTGTGAGCTGGAACCGCCAAAACGTGAGAGGCAAAGTAGAAGCAGGAAAGGCAGACAGACAGTAAAAAAGTTCTGTCCTTGGAGTCTGTGAATCAGGTTCTGCAGATTGCGTCAGGTGACATCTAGGGTTTCGGGGCAGGTGTGCCACTGTAGTCGTGCCATCTAGTGGGTGATGTCAGGGTGTGCAGGGGTCCAAATGGTTTTTTCCGGGATTCCTGTGGAAGAAACACAAATAATCTGCTTCTCGTGGTTAGCAGGGCATCTGATTTGAATGCTTTATAGAAAAAGAGGTTTGGTGCCTTAGCCAACTGAGTATTGGGGGATGTATCTTTCCTATTCATTTATTATTATATATTCATGGGGAAAAAGAACTTATATTTTAACAAAGACTCTAAGGCGTAGGGAAGCAGGAACTATCTTATCCCCCCCTTTTTTTTTTGGTATCTTGCCTTTTGTTGCCCTAGTTGTTTTATTGTTACAATTGCTGATATTGTGGTTGTTGGACAGAACAAAGAGAAATGGAGAGAGGAGGGGAAGACAGGGGGAGAGAAAGACACCTGTAGACCTGCTTCACCGCCTGTGAAGTGATTCCCCTGAAGGTGAGGAGCCGGGGGCTCAAACTGGGATCCTCAAGCCAGTTCTTGCACATAGCACCACCAGCGCTAAACCTGCTGCGCCACTGCCCAATTCCCAGGAACTATCTTTTAACATAAACTCTATGGCCATGCCAATAGCAACCTTGAGGGCACATGTGGCTCCCCACATGTCCCCCTGTCTTATATCATGTTTTGATGTTTGGCAGAACTTGTTTTGTGGCAGGCTGGACTGTGCCTGTCTTAGGTTGGGGATCAGCCTTCCGTCTTACCCGTTGTTGGATAGTATGCCAGCTCCCCCTGGATTCTGCTTAACCATATGCCTATATAGGGATAGATTTAATCCCATTCAAAGCTTTGGTCTATTTACATAAATCACTTTTACATTTACATAAAGCACTCCCTCCAGGGCATTGGTGGTTCAGTGATAGGATTCTGCTCCGCCCCCTCCTTGTCACACTCTGATTTTCACCAGTCACTTTTCTCTCCACCCTCTATATCACATCCTGTTTCCACTCTACTTGGAGAGTATAAAAACAGCTGCTCTTCTGATTAAAGACACTTGGAAATTGCTTTCCAGCTCTGAGAGTTCCAGAGTGTATCTCCTGTGAAGTTAGTGCAGCACGAGTTCCTGATCCCTCTCCCACACAGCAGCCTAGATCGGCTCCAGTTGAGTTCTCTCCAACCCAGAGAACACTAGCTCAGGAAGAAGTACCCTCAGGCTATCCCAGCAACCCGTCATTGGAACACCTGGTCATTTTTGCCTAGTAGTACCAGGTGCCCTGTCTTAGGTTGACTAGATAGCACTAGTTTCCTCTTACCCGTCATTGGCTAGCCAGCCCTCTACATGGTGGATGTTCTGATGGAGGGGGGCAAATCCTCCACAGCAACTCAATATTCTGCCATGTCCAGCCTATGATAGTTAGTTTGTATAGGTTGCATCTTTATGGCATCAATCTGTTGCTGCAAAAAGGCCATGAGCTTGCTAAGAATTATAGGACCGTGGTCTGGGAGGTGTCGCAGTGGATAAGGCATTAGATTCTCAAGCGTGAGGTCCCAAGTTCGATCCCTGGCAGCACATGTACCAAAAAGATATCTGGTTCTTTCTCTTTCCTCCTCTCTTTCTCATTAATAAATAAATTGTTGAAAAAAAGAATTATAGGACCTATTGTGAGCAGAAGAAGTAAAACAGTTAGGGTCCCACAACTAAGGGTATACAGGTAAGGAAGGGGGAATGTATCCATTGGTATGAAGAGGTAGGATCATATCTTAAGTCTAAGGGAAGCAGTCAGGGGATGTGATGTCCAGGGAAACAGCCATTTGTCTTTGGGGGTAGTAAAGGATGTCTGTAGCATGGGTGATGTTATAAAGGGAAATATCTTTAAATTGTTGGCTGACAAAGGCAGGCCTATGGTGGCAAGACAAGATACACCAGTTAAGTGTACAAGAATATGTGAATGTTGTTAATTCACATAGGTTGGATATGGAGGAACTTCTTACAGTTTAATACCTACCATATGAACAGATGATTCCTCATATGAAGGCTTGATAGCTGTAGTCACTTACTTGTGAAAAAAAATAAAACTTGTAACAAGTTAGAGGTTTACTATAATTGACTTTGGACTATAAACAGACTCAGGTTACTTAGAGAGTTAATGCATGTTAGTGACAATGGTTTTAACATTTAGAGTACTCTGAGCAGATGGGTCATACAAAAATTTTTGGTCATTCAACACACTCACTCACAAAACACAACTGGCCAGTCATAACAAGACATTCAGGGAAGGAGTAGGAGAGAGGGCTCTGTGAGCCAACTTTTGTAGGTTCTGCCATGTCATATTATGGATCCTGGGATGTATCCTGCGGCTAGTCCTCTTGTATTTCTTGTTCTTCAGGGATAACAGTGCCATCATGAGGGTATTGTCAGACATGGCGGGTAGGAACACAGACAGGTTTAGAGTAATTATGTGGGAAAATGCATGCAAAACCTCTTCCCATGGTCAATAGACGGTCAGGCCCTTTCCAAATTTTATCAAGTGGGTCTTTCCATTTGACCTTAATAGATGGGAGAGTAGATGGTGTTTGCCAGTGAAGAATAATAGGAGGTAAGTCCAAGTTATTGTAATATTAATGAGATTTAACGTAGTTAAGGCTTTTGCTAGCTGGATATTGGGGGGATACATTCCTCCTTTATCTTTATTTAATTGAGCCTTAAGGGTTTGATGGGCCCTCTCGACAATGACTTGTCCCTGTGGATTATAGGAAATGCCTGTGGTATGAGTAATGTTCCAGAGGGAACAAAAATCTCTAAATTGTTTGCTGGTAAACACAGATCCATTGTCAGTTTTCAGTTGAAGAGGTAAGCCCATCACAGCAAAACAGGAGAGCATATGGCTTATAAGCTTTTTAGAGCTTTCTCCTGTCTGAGCTGTTGCCCACATAAATTTAGAAAAGGTATCAATTGAGACAAACACATATTTTTGTTTGCCAAAGTTTGGTATGTGGGTGACATAAATTTGCCAAATAGCATTAGCTTTTAAGCCTCCGGGGTTAACACCAAGAGTCTGAATAGCAGGTGTTTTTATGAGACTTTCACAGGAAGAGCATGTAGCTAGGATGTGTTTTAACTGTGGTAAAGGAACATCAGGAAATTGAGCTTGAAGGCCTTTAAGATTAACATGGGTTAGAGAATGGAAATGAGCAGGATCAGAGACAGAGACTAGGAAAGCTCCTGTGGAGGCAAGGAGGTCAGCTGCAGCATTCCCTTCGGACAGGGAACCAGGAAGAGGGCTGTGGGAATGAAAGTGCTGAATATATAGTGGTTGGGTTTGAGAAGAGAGCACAGAGGCAATTTGAATCAAGAGAGGGGAAAGTGGGTTGTCATCAATTTTCACATAAGAGCGAGCAAGCCATAGAAGTAAGTTAACAGTATACACACTGGAGCAAGCCATGGAAGTAAGTTAACAGTATACACACTGTCAGAAAAAAGGTTGAAGGATTCTGGTACAGCTTTTAATGCAAGGAAAACAGCATAAAGTTCTTTGTACTGAGGGGAATTCTCAGGAAGCTCAGTAAAGAGAGGTTTAGGGGGGTGTTTGTCCGGGTAATATATGAGGGCAGCAGCTCCCTTTTTTCCACCATCAGTGAAGACTGTAGGAGCAGAAGGAATGGGATCTCAAGAGAAAAGTTTAGGTGCTAGTAGAGGCAAAAGAGGTAAAGAAGCTATCAATTTATTAGAAGGAAAATGGTTATCTATTTGTCCTGGAAACTCCACGAAGCTTATGGCAAAGTGGTAATGATGGCGTATAAGCTACTCTGTATCTGTGAGAGAAAAGGGCAGAATAATTAAATCCGGTTCTTTCCCTAAGACCTGCACAGACCTATTTCTCCCTTGGCGAACCATGAATGCTAATGCATCTATCTCAGTGAGGAGTCTTAGAGCTCCTCCTACTGGCGTGTGAAGCCACTCGAGAACCCCATGGTCTTGCCACAATGCCCCTACTACTGTGGGGGTGGAGTTGAAGATTAGAAGGTTTACCGGAGAGGAGGGGGAGAATCGAACAAGGTGCATGTCCTGGAGGGCCTGGTTAGCCCTTTCCAGTGCCGAGGAGGCCTCGGGAGTTAACTTATGTTTTGAGGAGGGCTGTTTGTTTCCTTTCAACAGGTCAAACAGTGGTTGGAGGCAGCTTGTAGGCAGATAGAGATACTGCCTAAGCCAATTTAAATTTCCTAGAAGACTTTGTAAAGAAGCAAGAGTAAGGATAGAAGGAAAGGTAACATTAGGTTTTAAGGGACGAATTTGCATTAAAGAAATCTCTGAACCTAAAAAAGATATTGGAGGAATTAGCTGTATCTTCTCAGGAGCCACTTTAAGGCCGCTTTTCTTTAATGCAGGAATGAGAAAATCATGTAAGGCATAGAGATCTGTATCTGATTTTCCCCATATTAATATGTCATCCATGTAATGAAAAACATTAAGGCCCTTATAGATATATGGAAAAAGGGGCAGATTAAACAGCCTCCTGACAAATTGTAGGACTATTGGCCATACCCTGGGGCAATACCACCCATTCAAATCTGTCAGCAGGGCTGGCGTTACTAATAGAAGGAACAGAGAAGGCAAAACGTTTACAATCTTGCGCATGCAAGGGAATAGAGAAAAACCAATCTTGTATATCAATAGCTATGATTGGAATTCCTGTGGGAATTGCAGAAGCAAGAGGCAAACCCTTTTGGGGGGAGCCCCCAACCTGTATGGTTTTATTTACCACATGGAGATCTTTAAGGAGGCACCATTTTCCCGAGTGCTTTTTAATCACAAAGACAGGAGTATTCCATGGGCTTCGAGAATGACGAATATGTCCCAAGGACAACTGCTCTCAGATGAGCTCTTTTAAAGTTTCTAGTTTATCCCTAGGTAAAGGCCACTGTTCCACCCAGACAGGCTCATTAGAAAGCCAGCTTAAGTGGGATGTTTGGCTACGAACAGTGGCATTTAGTATTGGGGGTGCTGATTAGATCTGGTCTCACAGGAGTGGGTGTTACGCTCTGCAGAGGCTTGTCGGAGTCCTCCTTCATGGCTTGTCTGAGTTCCCTGAGCTCTTTGGAGGAGTATGGATGCCACACCTGAGGATTTTGTCTAGTTGAGGCCCCATTTACCGGGAAGGTGTGGATTTGGTTCGATGTCACTGGGGAGAGATCTACGGAAGTGGAAGGTGCTGTAGTGGTAGGGGAAACTGAACACTTATCTACGGGGATGGAGCTCTTGGGGTGGACTGCACATGGTTTAAAGTCCTTAAATGCTGAAAAAATATCCTTTAACTCTCGTTTCTCAGTCACAAGGTCTCTTAATGATGATGTATCAGCAGGGGGCGGGGTCAGAGAACTGGAAGCCTCAGGAGAAGCTGAACCCACTGATAGCTTTCCTAAGCTTTAACCCTCTAGGAATATGGACCCAGGGTCATTGTGGGATGCAGAAGGTGGAAGGTCTGGCTTCTGTAATTGCTTCCCCGCTGAACATGGGCATTGACAGGTGGATCCATACTCCCAGCCTGTCTCTCTCTTTCCCTGGTGGGGCAGGGCTCTGGGGAAGGAGAGTTCCAGGACACTTTGGTGAGGTTGTCTGTCCAGGGAAGTCTGGTTGGCATCCGCTAGCATCTGGAACCTGGTGGCTAAAAAGAGAGTTAATATACAAAGCCAAACAAATTGTTGAACAATCATGGACCTAAAGGCTGGGATAGTGTGGATGAAGTGTTGAGGGGCCCTCTATTTTGTAGATAGCTAGTAGGCATATTTTAGTTATATTCCAAAGGGCCTGTAGCTAGTGTCTTTTTTTTTTTGCCTGAGCCTGAAATCTGATATGCCAGTGGGGAGATGATATCATGGTTGGGAAAAGGACCAGAAAGCTGGATCAGGGAAGAGAGTACCTCCCTAATATGGGAAAGGGGTATACATATTGTTGACTGTAAATTTGATGTGATCTGGGGCCCATAATTAGCTTTAGAGCCTATGTGACCTCTGCATCCCTGTAGATCTGAGCTCACACTCTGTGGTCATGAGTAGGAACGTTCCAGGCTGCCCCAATATCGACCCATCTTCCTCAGGTGTAGCATAGAGGATGTTGTCCATCCTCCCTTTGGAGGATGGAACATTCTCTACCATTGTTGATCCAGGTTGAGGGCAAGGTCCTATGGGGGCCCACAAAGGGGTCTACTGTGTTGTTCCTGATAGAGATGACCAGTAACAATGGAGAGAGGGATTTATTCACGGTCTAGGCCCATCAAGTCTGTTTGGGAGTCTCAGGACTCCCCAATTAGAGCCCCAGCTGGTGGAATGGCCTGATAGTGACTAAAGAGTCATCATTAAAGTCTGCCAGTCTCTTGCCCTTATTCAGCTTTTGCTGTCCTTGCTTTGCTAAGGTTAGCTTTGGAGTGAGTGAGAGAACTGTAATAGGAAGTAGGTGAGGAGGGTATCTAAGTCTAAGTAGACACTATCTCCTTTGGAACTTGATACTGACTCACTACAGACTATTGTGTATTTTTGCTTTTAGGTACATATTTTGCCTTAATGTATGGATACATGTGAACATATGCTCTAGCTTATGGGACCTGGCCTATATCTAGGTTTTGGGACTTTGTTAGGAAGTGAACCTCCTGGAATGGAATTAGAGAATACCATGAAAGGAAAGTTTTCACCCGAGTGATGGGGGTGAAGGGTTGGCATTCCATGCCTGACATCTCTGAACACAGTCTGAGGTGAAGCATGCTGAGATGGTACTTGTTGCATTGATTCGATTGGAATCAGCGGATGCAATATCATTTGACCTGACTTGAGAGAAGCATGCAGGGAAGTGAGCCCCACCCCAGAGGTTCCAGGATTGGGAGACACATAGGCTCTATAGTGGAAGCGGGAGATTCCTGTTGTCTTAGGGTTTAAGAAGAAAATTGATAATTACTGCAATAATCACATTGTTTGGCAATTGGGTTCACTTCTCTGTGCTTTTAATAGGTGAATTCAGGCCATTGACACTTATTGATATGAAATATTAAAGAATTATGTATATATATTCAAAATTAAAGTAGTGGTGTATGCCTAAATTTCCAGTAAAGTGAGAGAGGAAATGTTGGAGCCACTGTGCACTATGCCAATGGCTTGGGAGACAGTAATCTTGGGGTCCCACCCAGCTTCTAGGAAGACATGGCTGTGTCTGTGGTTGTGTATGAGAGTCCTTCCAGGTGCATAAAAAGGGTAAGGCCAAAAATAAATGAATGGACGGATAGCAAATGATATCACTCACAGGTAGAACTTAAAAAATAAGGACAGAAAGCCAATGTAAACCATGGACCAGGATAGATCTATTGCACCAAGGCAAAGGACTGTGGGTAATACATGTGCTTAACTGGCCACACAAGGCCTCATCCTGCAGAGGATGCTAGGGAGGGAGGGAGGGCCGGGATGGAGTGGGGGGGGGGCACCTTGGGATCCTTAAACATGATGGGGGAGAGATTTTCTACAGACGCCTATCACAGGGAGATGAGCAATCCTTCTCATGTGTCAACAACGTTATCATCAACCATTAACCCCCTCAAAATGACATGGAAAAATAAAACAGCAACAACAATTAAAAACAAAAAGATAAGAAGGCACCTGGGCACATGCAAAGCCCACAAAGCATAAAGGTTTTGTTCTTTTTTGTCCCTCTTTGTACCAAAACTCAGAGGTATACACTCCAGTGGATCTGTGATTGGCCTACACTCAAAGTCAAGTGTCACCTATTGTTACATCTTTAGCTCCTCTGTACTTCAGTTGCTAAGTCCCTCTGTCTTTCATGCACCTCTGTTGCCTCCTTGCCTCCCATTTTTTGCATCAGTTGGGTGTATTAGAATGTAAATGCACAAGCTCTTTTGACCTGTCAGAATTATTACAATATCTATACATATGAGAACTCAAAACTACTCTTCTTACATTTTGTGAAATGCTTGTAAGACCAGAATTGCTCTACCCCAATGAAGCCATATGGAAGTACACTAGAATACTGTTTTGGGTAGCAAAGTTTTAGTTTATTTGTCTAAGGAGTTAAGCTGGGTACTAGTGCACTTAAAAGTCTTTACTGGGGCCTGGTGGTGGCACACCTGACTGAGTGCACATGTTACAATGTACAAAGACCCGAGTTCGAGCCCCTGTTCCCCGCCTGCAGGAGAAAAGCTTTGCAAGTGTTGAAGCAGTGTTGCAGGTGTCTCTCTCCATCTCTGTCATACCCTTACCTTTTTATTTCTGGCTGTCTCTATCCAATAAATAAATAAAGATTTAAAAAGAGAGAGAGTCTTAGAGGTCAGATCCTAAAAGAATCTCTTCTTCCAGGATCTACTTTTCCCAGGCTCTTGGAATGTGGTGGAGACTCTAGACAGAATAGGTAGGCTCGTACCTCTTCAATAGTTATTTGGTCCTGGGTTGATCTGCCTTAGGTCTGAGGTATGCAGATTTCACCGTTATAATTAGGCCTCCGTCATCCTAGCTCTATTCTGCCTCCATCTTTGTTCTCCTTTGGCTTCCTGTGGTCGTGGATGGTCCTTCCTCATAGAGGTACACGCATAGCTGGGATGAGATTAACCTCAGGGCCTAGCAGTACCAACAAGAATAGATACAGAATTATGACACTCTGGATTTCATGTTTCTCTCACTCTCATTACACATGTTTCTTTTTGAATATATCCACTATTCAAAAACATGCATCTTTTTTTCCATCAAATTGACTGAAAGTTTAAGAATCCTACAGAAATCATCAGGCTTTCTTTCTTTTTTATTTAAAAAAGGAGACATTAACAAAACTGTAGGATAAGAGGGGTACAGCTCCACACAATTCCCACAACTGGATCTCCATATCCCATCCCCTCCCCTGATAGCTTTCCTATTCTCTATCTCTCTGGGAGTATGGACCCAGGGTCTTGTGGGATGCTGAAGGTGGGGCTTTATTTCTAACTTTAATCATCAGTCTCTAACTCTCTATTGAAAATGCCTTACATTTTATTGTTTTAATTCATCAGTTAATTAAGTTAATTGCTCTTATTTATTTATTTATTTTTTGAGATGTAGCATTGTGTATATTTCCTTACAATATATGGGGACAAAATCATGACATATTCATTTTGTGTCTCCCTGATAATCAAATGTAATTTTTTTGGCCTCATTGATTTTTCTATGAGATAAATACACTTTTCTGAATATCAGTCAATTTTGTGCCTGTAGTTAATTCTCCACATTTCATCTTTAAAAATGTTTCTTTGAGGAAGTCTCTCAATAACTCTTGAGGTTAAGTAATGCCTCATAGTGATTTGTTCTTATTAGACTTTGAACCTGGGTGCAATTTGCATATCTGAGAATTTATAAGCATTTATGCAAATGATATTCATGGTATGAAGTCTAGGAATGCACAATCCAGGACTGTTTATTCACCATGTACTGACAGTGGCTAGGATATTTTAAAGGTCTTTGAGGACTTACCAACAAATAAAACCATGCATTTCCTGCATGCACTGCATCTTGAGTCACCTTTCCTCAGCTTTTCAAGCTTTGCATAAACCAAATAGTTATTATTCCAAAGTCCAGACTATTAGGAAATTTCTATGCTCACTCGCCTTGCTTTAAGCAAAGTTAATAAACTAAATGTGGTTGAACTGAAGAAAGTAGGTGATATAAGTGGTTCTGGCAACCTCAGTGATGAACTGCTGGTCAGGGAGAATGCAGGCTTAGACCCCTTGTCTAAATGAGCTACAGAGTCCGTGCTTTGAGCTGGGGAGGCTCCACAGAAACAGGGCGGGCGCGGCAGTGCCTCTGCGCCTCTGTATGGGAATAAGACACAGCCTGGGAGTAGCCTAGTCACGCATCTGTAAACCTCAGTTCAGGAAAAACTGTATGGAAAGTGTTATTATAAAACAAATGCAAAACAGAATGGCCTTCCTTTAGTAAGATTTAATATCAAATTCCTCTCCCTCTCTCCCTCTCTCTCTCTGTGTGTGTGTGTGTGTGTGTATTCCTGTATTCCTGTTGAATAATCTTCTATAATTTCAATAATTTTCTATAGGGATAGTGTCATATTTTCCACTGTTGTAGTTACACATGAAGTAAATCGGAATCACTCTAGAAATTATATCTATTAGGCCTTAGCACAGCGGGTTAAGCGCAGGTGGCTCAAAGCATAAGGACCAGCATAGGGATCCTGGTTTGAGCCCCCGGCTCCCCACCTGCAGGGGAGTCGCTTCACAGGCGGTGAAGCAGGTCTGCAGGTGTCTGTCTTTCTCTCCTCCTCTCTGTCTTCCCTCCTCTTTCCATTTCTCTCTGTCCTATCCAACAACGACGACAACAGTAATAACTACAACAATAAAACAACAAGGGCAACAAAAGGGAATCAATAAATAAAATAAATATTTTAAAAAAGAAATTATATCTATTATACACACACACATACTTCTGGGATATAGTAAACGTCCTACATATACTTAAAGCTCTGCATTTTCATATCTTATCTGTTTTTCTAGTGAATAGAATATAAATAACTAGCAACAGTGTGAGAAGTAAGTGGTGAGAATGTGAGCCGTAATTTTGCTTGTGATTACCATTTTCTACTCCCCATGAATCTCTAGGCTTCGGATCCTAGCTGAAGATGTACGTCAGTGCTAAGGCTGGCTTCCCACAGGAAAAGCCAGGGAATATCTGTTAGCGTACATAATTATATTAAGTGAGCACAATGCTTGACTTGAGAAAAAGTAACCTTCACAACAGAAATACATGGACTCATGTTAATTAATTTTCCAATCATTCATTTTATTACTGTGTTTTAACTGTGACCCTGCAAGCCATTTTCAGCATTTCTCATTAAAGTGTATTTTTGAAGTGTAATAAAACATGAAAATGCTGTTGTTTAATGACTGACTTTAAGTGCGTTAATGTAATTAAGTAAAACTTACAAATTCTCTCTTTCTAGTATTAAAATTTATAAAGTATCTTATTAGAGCTCCTTTCACTAGGTTGCACACAACAGCCACATTACTATTGCTAATTCAAGACTAATTTAATCTCAAACCTACAGTGAATCTCAAAAAAAAAAATCAGATGAATAGAATCACTGATTGAACGTGAGAAATAAATATTAATTTTTCTTCTGTGACTTTATTTAGAAAGAAGACAATAAATTTGAATTACCATAATTAAATGTGTATAATATATCACCCTTCATTAAATTTATACTGATGGGAATATATTTTTGTAATAGAAACATGATCTAATATTTAAAATAAATGTATTCTGGGGCCAGGTGGTGGCTCCCCTGGTTAAACATTCACATCACAGAACACAGGGATCCAGGTTCAAGCCCTTGGTCCCCAGCCTTTTGTAGGGGGAAGCTTCATGAGTGGTGAAGCAGGGCTGCAGGTGTCTCTCTGTCTCTCTCCCTCTCTATTTCTTTATTTCTGGCTATCTCTATCTAATAAGCAAAGGTCATAAAAAATAAAAAGAAAAGAAATGTATTCTCATGAACAGAATTCCCTAAATATAGTAGAAATGAAACCATGAGTGAATATACTTTGAAACAAATCTTGCTTTAGTCACACAACATTCATTTCAGATCTTTTGTTTGCAAAGGTCTATACTAGGTGTGGGAGTTAGAAGTAGGTATACAAGTTTTTTTTTTTTTTAATATTCTTGCTCCTCAAGTATTTCTTTCCTTCCTTCCTTCCTCCCTTCCTTCCTTTCCTCTTCTTCTTTTAATTTTTAATTTTTTAATTATCTCTATTTATTTATTGGATAGAGACAGACAGACATTGAAAGGGGGAAGGGAGAGAGAGATAGGGAGAGATACCTGCAGACCAGCTTCACCACTTGCAAAGCTTTCCCCCTACATGTGGGGGACCAGGGGCTTGAACCCGGGTCCTTGTGCACTGTAATAATATGTGTGCTTAACCAGGTGCGCCACCACCCAGCCCCCTTTTTAATTTTTTTTTAATATTTATTTATTTATTTTCCCTTTTGTTGCCCTTGTTACTTGTTGTTGTTGTAGTTATTATTGTAGTTATTGTTGTCATCATTGTTGGATAGGACAGAGAGAAATGGACAGAGGAGGGGAAGACAGAGAGGGGGAGAGAAAGACAGACACCTGCAGACCTGCTTCACCGCCTGTGAAGCGACTCCCCTGCAGGTGGGGAGCCGGGGGGCTCGAACCGGGATCCTTATGCCGGTCCCTGCGCTTTGCGCTTAGCCTGCTGTGCTACCCCAACACCTCCTCTTCCTCTTCTTCTTCTTCCTCTTATTCTTATTATTCGTCTTCCTCCTCCTTTTTCGTCTCTGTCTCTTTCTCCTTCTCCCTCTCCCTCTGCTCCTTCTCCTTCTCCTCCTCCTCCTCCTCCTCCTTCTTCATCGTCTTCTTCTTTTTACTTTGACAAGGCAGAGAGAAATTGGGACAGGAGCAGAGGAAGGGCAGAGAAAAACGCCAGCATCACCTCTTGACTGCTCTTGAAGCTTCCTTTGTGCAGGTGGGGACTGGGTCCTCTACCTGTTTCCTTGCACAAGGTGACATGTGCACTCAGCCTGGTGCATCATTACCTGGCCCACCTTTTACTTTTAGGGTTGATATCATTCTTCTCTGGGCATGGGGCACAGATAAGAGTTGGCAGACTGCTAAACATGATAGAATTGATTAAACCATGACGAAGGCTCTTAGCCTAAAACTGAAATGACTGTTCATATTGTTGTGTCAGACAAAAACATCCTTTGACCTGTGAAAAGTATAATGCCTGTGAGTCGATGACAAAGACATTCCTAGGATAAACAAGCTATAAGCTGCTACAACAAATACCTTTACCAGTGCAATAATATTTTAAACATTTGGTGTACTTATTGCTCAATTCCATAAACTATTTCACCAAGACTCTGAAGAGAAGCATCAAGTATTTTTAAAAAATAGAATGGCATAAATAAAATATTTTATATTATCTTTAATTATAGTTCTTCCTAGCATCTCTTTGTAAAGGTCTTTAAAGACTAAACTATGTAAATTGTAATATGTTGATAATCTCCTTTCTTTTATTTAAGCTCTAGGTAGGAAAAAAAAGAAAATTCTCATTTACTTTTTATCTCCTTAAGATAATAAAGATATACACAGAACACATTTCCTGCCAAGATTCTAGCCCTCTTTTCAACTAACAGTGCTCAGCACAAGCTTTTAAAATCAAGATGTAAAATAATTAGTTAGATAAAACAAAACTACATTTTTCCCAGGCAACTGTTTTAGGTAAACCTAAAGCCATTATTTGTACCTTCTAACGTGGTAGAAAAATACCAGTCAGAGATAGTAAGGAAAATTGTGAGCTTGCACAAGCACATCAGACTTGGTAGTTTGGGTGGGAAAGAAAATGGTAAAAACACAGGCAATTACTCTGTTATAATAATGTGATAAAATGTAATTTATTGTTATATTTTGACCACATAATTTGCATGAATACCACATTTTCCTGGTTAATCCTGCTAAATGTATTCAGAGACGATGCCAGTAATGTTTTAACAGTCATTTTATTTATTTATTATTGGAAAGAAACAGAGAGATTCTGAGGGGGGTGGAGATAAGGAGAGAGACAGAGAGACCTGACGCCCTGCTGCACCCTCATGGAGTTTCCTCCAGCAGGTGGGGACCAGGGGCATGAGCGCAGGTCCTTGCACCCTGTGATACGTGCTCAGCCTGGCAGCCACCGCCTGGCCCCTGAAGCCCTAAGCTTTATCCCTCCCCACCACTGTTTTATTCTCTGAAACTCAAAGATGGGCTGACCGACCTGGACAGTGTACCTGCTTTGCTGTGTTGATGACCCATGTTCAAACCTGGATCTCAGTTCAAGGAGGACTTTTCAATACAAGGTCTCTCCTCTCCCTCTCCCTCTCCCTCTCCCTCTCCCTCTCCCTCTCCCTCTCCCTCTCCCTCTCCCTCTCCCTCTCCCTCTCTCTCTCCCTCTCCCTCCCCCTCATCTCTCTCCCTCTCCCTCTGCCTCTGCCTCTGCCTCTGCCTCTGCCTCTGCCTCTCCCTCTCCCTCTCCCTCTCCCTCTCCCTCTCCCTCTCCCTCTCCCTCTCCCTCTCTCTCTCCCTCTCCCTCTCCCTCTCCCTCTCTCTCTCCCTCTCCCTCCCCCTCATCTCTCTCCCTCTCCCTCTCCCTCTCCCTCTCCCTCTCCCTCTCCCTCTCCCTCTCCCTCTCCCTCTCCCTCTCCCTCTCCCTCTCCCTCTCCCTCTCTTCTCCCTCTCCCTCTCCCTCTCCCTCTCCCTCTGCCTCTCCCTCTCCCTCTCCCTCTCCCTCTCCCTCTCCCTCTCTCTCTCCCTCTCCCTCCCCCTCATCTCTCTCCCTCTCCCTCTCCCTCTCCCTCTGCCTCTGCCTCTCCCTCTCCCTCTCCCTCTCCTCTCCCTCTCCCTCTCCTCTCCCTCTCCCTCTCCCTCTCCCTCTCCCTCTCCCTCTCCCTCTGCCTCTGCCTCTCCCTCTCCCTCTCCCTCTCCCTCTCCCTCTCTCTCTCCCTCTCCCTCCCCCTCATCTCTCTCCCTCTCCCTCTCCCTCTCCCTCTGCCTCTCCCTCTCCCTCTCCCTCTCCCTCTCCCTCTCCCTCTCCCTCTCCCTCTGTCTCTCCCTCTCCCTCTCCCTCTCCCTCTCCCTCTCCCTCTCCCTCTCCCTCTCCCTCTCCCTCTCCCTCTCCCTCTCCCTATCCCTCTCCCTCTCCCTATCCCTCTTTCTCTCTCCTTCCCTCTCTCTCCCTCTCTCCCTCTCCTTCCCTCTCTCTCTCTCCCTTTTCTTCTCCGCTTTCTTTCTCTCTTTCTTCCTTCCTTTCTTTCTTTCTTTCTTTCTTTCTTTCTTTCTGTCTCTCTCTCCCCCTCTCCCTTTCCTTCTCCCTCTCCTTTGCTCTCCCTCTCCCTCTCCTTCCCTCTCTATCTCCCTCTCCCTTCCCCCCTCTCTCTCTCCCTCTCCTTCCCTCTCTCTCCCCCTCTTCTTCTCCCTCTCTTTCTTTCTGCCTCTCCCTCTCCTTTCCTCTCCCTCTCCTTCCTTCTCTCTCTCTCTCCCTCTCCCTTTTTCCCTCTCCTTCCCTCTCTCTCTCTCTCTCCTTCTTCTTCCCCCTCTTTCTTTCTCTCTGTCTCTCTCTGACTCATTTTATATATGATAATTGTTACTCCAGAGCAGAGAAGTCCTTTGACAAAATGACAATTGTATTAGTATTAATCCACATAAGTGATATTATATACCAAATACTTGTTTCCTAGAATTAGTAATTATAAAGCTCTGTAAATCTGAATGAAAAAAGTCTCATCTTAACTGAAGGGTTGTAAATTACTTTATATCAAATATATATTTTAAGATTATTTATTTGGGGAGGAAGAGAGAGACAGAGACAGAGAGACAAAGATCAGAGCCCCACAGAGTGCTGGGTATATAGGAGGGGCCCCAGAGATACAAGTCCTGCGATCCACAGGCTGAGTCATGTCCCATGTCTTTTGACATTTATTTGAGTCAGTGTAGTTACAAATCTGTTTATGCTTAAATAAAATTGTTTTTTTGTAGCTACTAATTATTGTTTTTATTTTTTCTCTTTTATCCTTTTACTGGGGGTTAAAGGTTTACGGTGTCATTGTTGAAAATCTCTCTTCTCCCCATGCAAGTTCTCTGCAAAACACTTTGGCTCACAACATGGGTAGGTCCGTCTTCATCATTATGCAGCATGACTCCGGTTTCTCCTCAGCCCTCCCTGCTCTGGCCTTCGTGGTGTCTGAGCAGAAACTGGTGCCACCTGCCCACAAAGCAAATGCTCCACTGCTGTTCTATCTCATGGCTCATTCTTGAAAGCGTTTGGAAAGTATTTTAAAGTATTTTAAAGTATTTTAAAGTATTTTATCTCACATTTAAATTATTTGATAGGAATCTGCATCACTGATACAAAGTGATGATTGCATCACATATTAAAAGCCTACCATCCTTTAAAACTATTTGTAACTTATTTGAAAACTAATTATAAGAATATGAGCTTTTGGAGCCGGGTGGTAGCACATTTGGCTGAATACACTTTACAATGCACAAGGAAGGACCCGGGTTCAAGCCCCCAGTCCCCAACTGCAAAGGGGAAAGCTTTGCAAGGGTGAAGTAGGGCTGCAGGTGTCTCTGTCTCCCTCTCCCTCTCCCCCTTCCTCTCAATTTCTGGCTGTCTCTACCCAATATAAATAAAGATAATTCTTCTTCTAGCGTTTGCCCTTCTTCTGTAGCCAGTCAACAGGTCAGGTTGAAAGCTGTCAGGAGCTGCTTGTTGCTGGCTTTGAAAGTGACTGGATCCATGTGGATTCAGTCGGCTAGGAAGGATGGTCAGTTTCCCCAATGAATGGGTCCTCACGGGATGCACCACGGGAAGGTCGATCCAATGCATCCCAATAAAGATAATGAAAAATTCCAAAAAGAGTAAAAGCTTCTATGATTTTAATAAGATCATATCTTCAGATTATCTTCACAAACACAAGGTAAACTGTCAGTACATATTTCAGTTAATCATAAATGTGAAAGACATTCATTAAACACAGAGGTGTTCAGCCAGGATGAATAGAATTGTGGGCGTTCATAAGTATAGTGGTGTTCACAGTTGTATTTGTTATATTCAAGAATAAGTTCTCAGGGTCGGCTGGTAGCGCAGCAGGTTAAGCACATGTGGTGGGAAGTGCAAAGAACTGCACAAGATCCCAGTTCGAGCCCCGGCTCCCCACCTGCAGGGGAGTCACTTCACAGGCGGTGAAGCAGGTCTGCAGGTGTCTGTCTTTCTCTCCCCCCTCTGTCTTCCCTTCCTCTCTCTGTCCTATCCAACAACAATGAAAACAATAACAATGATAACAGTAACAAGGGCAACAAAAATGGGGAAAATATGGCCTCCAAGAGCAGTGGGTTCTTAGTGAAGGCATTGCGCCCCAGCAATAACCCTGGAGGCAAAATATAAAAAACAATTTTTTAAAAAGAAGCTCTCACATATTTTCACTGGGGAAAGGTATCATTCAACTATAAGATTTGATTCTTTTCTATTTTTTCCCTTTTACAGTTTAAATTATAATAACCAGTGATCAAACTCTATTTTATAGAATTTAATGACTGTCTGGATAGAGTGGTATTTTTGCCATATAGTCAAAAGTTATTAGCATGATTTCCTAGAAATGCCCTTTCCCAAGGTCAGTAGCCTTTTTCCTTACTGTACGGCTGTGTGAAAGTCTCAGGGCAGAAGCAATCAGGTGCATCCATATTGGTTCCGTATAATACAGTCCATCTGAAGGAGGAAGCCAAGTGTGGCGTGACTGATAATTGAATAGGTTTCTCTTAAGAAGCAACACAACCTGCAAAAGCTGATTTGGTAACGAGGGCTTCTGTTTCCTTGAAATCAATAAGAGCTAATATTCTCTACATGCTGTGGACAGAATTTTTCTGTCTGCCCTACATGCTTAGAATGAGTTTCAAAGAGACTTACTCTTATGAGTCACAGCATGTTTACTTTCTAAAATGATGCTCTTAACCAGGGATATTGTTCATTTCTATAAAATTATCACACTCTAACTTTTTATAAAATATTTCATTCAATGAGCACTGCCTACAAATTTAACACTGAGCTAGGAGCTATGGGATGTAAGAATCTGGACGCATTTCCAAGTAAAAAGGTTCTAAAAAGTGAACTATTTTATTTAGTATACTTCACAATGCTAGTATCACAATGGTTCTAGAAAAATTTTCGGGAGTCGGGCGGTAGCAGCGGGTTAAGTGCACGTGATGCAAAGCGCAAGGTCCAGCGTAAATGATCCCTGTTCGAGCCCCCGGCTCCCCTCCTGCAGGGGGTTGCTTCACAAGCGGTGAAGCAGGTCTGCAGGTGTCTATCTCTCCCCTCTGTCTTCCTCTCTTCTCTCCACTTCTCTCTGTCCTATCCAATGATGACATCAATAACTACAATAACAATAAAAAGACAAGGGCAACAAAAGGGAAATAAAAAAAAAAAAGAATAAAAAAGAAAAATTTTGGAGATTATCTAAATTCATACACTAGCAATTAAAAAATCCTGTATTGTTATTATTATTATTATTATTATTATTATTATTAGGATCTTTGTGGGTGTGAGCTCAACCATGTGTGATCCACCTGAGCCTTATATTTTTTGTATTATTTTTCCATGCAAAACTTTGTCATTTTTTTTGACAACCCAACATAAAGATGCAGAATACATATACTATATATACTATATATACTATTTATAATATATATACTATATATAATATATATACTATATATACTTTATATGACTATATACTATATAAGGAATCTTAATGCAATCTTAGATAAAGAAGGAAGGTTATCCAATAACAGAAAATAAACTTCTATTGTGGGTGTGATAAGTTAAAATGCAATTACATTTATTCAAAGTTTATACTTTAACCTTTAAAGGCAATGGAATTAGTAGATTGTCTCACTGAATAATCCTATATGTGTCACCTATTATCTTCTGGAAGAAGCAGTTATATTTGACATAATTTGTCTTCATTTAGAAACTGCCCTCAGTACTTTGCTACAGAGGAAAAATCACTAAATTTAAATGTAGTCATGCCTCCTAAACAGAGACACAGGTGATGCAGCTATGTACATTCAGAGTCTTTCTGATACGGAATTTTCCAGTTGGTAATAGGACACACACATTTACATGGTAGATGTAAATACTTAACATGAAGTTCCTTAGAATTTTGAACTTATGAGATCAATTTAAAATCAGTTATACATTAATTAGTTTTAAAGTCGATGTTTAATACTGTGGCTACTTATAGTATAAAATAATAGTATACTATATTAAATATTGTGTATAAAAATACTTAACTATCTCAAGATAATAAATATTCTGTGAAATATAATTAATTTTAGTCAACTGAACACTTTTGCTTCATAATTCAAGGTGATAACATTAAGGTACTTAATCAAATATTTTCTACTGAGAATTAGACACCCTCCTCACCTACTCCATATTTCAATTCCCTCAATCACTCTAAGTCCAACTGTGTCCAGTAAAGTAAGGACCACAAAAGCTGGATAAGGGCAAGAGACTGGCACACTTTAATGATGGCCCTTTTACTGTAAGTAATTTAATATATAAAATGTTATTATTTAAAATCCATTAACAGCTTAATCCTAGTGTTGAAATTCAATCAGTTTACTGATTTTAAATTTGAGTGCTTAGATTAAAGGAATATATACTCAGAACTGAAGTCTACGCATTAAAAAAGCTTGAGCCATTCATTCAATTCCCCCCCTCTCATATTGATTAAATAGTGATTCAGAGACTGTATGTTAATAGGAATATATATTAATACCATTTTTTAATTATAGGGAAGTGCTTCACTGATTATATATTCTACACATTCTCTTTTTTAAACTATAATTGTGTTTTTTTTTAATTTTTATTTACAAAAAGGAAACCATAGGTTAAGAGGGGGTACAACTCCAAACAATTCCCACCACCAGATCTCCGTATCCCATCCCCTCTCCTGACAGCTTTCCTATTCTTTATCCCTCTGGGAGTATGGACCCAGGGTCATTGTGGGATGCAGAAGGTGGAAGGTCTGCCTCTGTAATTGCTTCACCGCTGACCATGGGCGTTGCCTGGTGGATCCATACTCCCAGCCTGCCTCTCTCTTCCCCTAGTGGCCCACACAGTCTTCATCCAGTCATCATCCCAGAGGTACTTAGGCCTGTAGGTAGATTCCATATTTTGGCTATTGTGAATACTGTGACTATGAACCTGGGGATACATAAGACCTTTCAATGAGTGTTTTTGTGTCTTTAGCATGAATACCTACAAATGGTATTGCTGTGGGGCTGGGTGGAGGCACACCTTGTTAAGTGCACCTTCTACAGTGTCCAAGGACCTGGGTTCAAGACCCCAGTGCCCCACCTGCAGGGGGAAAGCTTCACAGGCAGTGAAGCAGTGTTGCATGTGTCTCTCTGTCTCTCTCCCTCAATATCAGCCCCTTCCCTCTCAATTTCTGGCTGTCTCTATCCAATAAATAAGTAAAGTTAATAATTTTTTTTTAAATGATATTGTTGGATTGCATGTTATCTACCTGTATTTGTTTAAGGATTCCCTATGCAATTTCCATAATGACTGCACTGGTCAGCCTTCCCTCCTGCAGTGTAACAGCTCTTCTCCCCTACCACTCCCAATTCTGGACAAAGCAGCTCTTCCTGTTTTGTTGATGCAGACCATTCTCACTGGAGAATGTGGTTTGTGATGGCCTTTCTCTAATGTTAAGGGAAGTGGAGCATTCCATGGTGGGCAAAGTATATTTCTTCTTTGGAGAACAGTCTATTTGTATCTTTTGTCCATTACTTGTCTGTGTCTTATATAAGATTGCAAGGTTACAGTCTGTAGTTTCACATCACACTCCCCAACAAAGTTATGCATACCCCTACCTCCCAAAGATAACCACCATAGATTTCACAAGTCTTAGAAACAATTTGCTTGCATCTATTTTTTTTCCAAGTTTATGTATATCCAATTTCTGCATTCCACAAATGAGTAAAACTAGCTGGTAGTTGTCTTTCTTCTCCTTACTTATTTTGCTAAGCATAATCACCTCCAGTTCCATCCATCTTGTCCCAAATGACACAATATCATCTTTCTAATTGCAGGGTAATATTCCATGGCATATATATGCCATCAGTTCTTTAACTAGTCATCTGTAGATAGGCATTTAATCCACTTATACTTGTTTTGCCCATTTTTCAGTTGGGTATTCATTTTTTTAAGTTTTTTAATTTTTACTTTATTTTATTATTGGCTAGAGACAGAGAAATTGAGAAGGGGAGAGGAGATAGGGAGGGAGAGAGAAAGAGAGACACCTGCAGCTCTGCTTTACCACTTGTAAAACTTCCCCTCTGCAGGTGGGGATCGGGGGCTTGAACCTAGGACCTTGAGTTCTGTAATGTGTGCACTAAACCAGGTGCACTTAGCCATCCCCAATTCATTCCCTCTCTATCATCCTTCCTGCTCAAATTTTCTCTATCAAATTAAAGAAAGGAAAAAAAAAGATGAAAAAAAAAGTGGCCAAGGAGTAGTGAACTTGTGAAGTCACTGAGCCACAGCCATAACAGGGTGGCTTAATTTTTTTTAAATAAATAAAGTATAAAAATAAAATGAATCTGGACAGCTTTTACCAATCACAATTCTGGTAAACTATGTAATAGATAAAAGTTCAAATATTATGTAAATTTACTGGGAATTAATTAGATTGATAAGAGTCTGCCGGGCATCTTAACCATGTACACTGTTGTGTCTGATAGTTACATCATTATGCATATGAAATCAGTGTGTAATTATGTATGTCAGTCAGATCTCTTTGTGTATAAAGAGATGTTTTTTTAAAACCCTCCAATGTATTTTTGTCTTTTCAGGATCATGCATGTGTGACTTCGTTTTTAGTCCAACTCTATCTTTTTTGTTACAGACAGAGAAAGAGAGAGTCAGAGAGACAGGGAAAGATACCACAGCCCCCGAAATTGCCCAAGGTACCATGACAGTCTTTGCGCGACTCCTGCCTGAACCCAGGTTCAGATATGTTAAGGCACACACCTTATGTGGACAGTTATTTTCTGGTAGCCCAGAGAATTCCCATATTTGCATTGACTCATAGTTGGAGGAGAAAAGTATTTATTTAAACTCTTTACTTGTGATATTCTCATGTTTTTATATATTATTAACTTATTTTATTTGGAATGTTAATTAAAAATATCAATTATTATTATTATTATTATTATTATTATTATTATTATTATTATTATTTTGATTACCAGAGAACTATTCAGCTCTGGCTTATAGTGGTCCTGAAAATTAAACCTGGGACCTCGGAACCTCAGGCATGAAAGACTTTTATTTTTATTTATAAAAAGGAAACACTGACAAAAACCATGGGATAAGAGGGGTACACTCCACACAGTTCCCACCACCAGATCTCCATATCCCATCCTTCCCGATAGCTTTCCTATTCTTTATCCCTCTGGGAGTATGGACCCAGGGTCACTATGGGATGCAGAAGGTGGAAGGTCTGGCTTCTGTAATTGCTTTCCCGCTGAACATGGGTGTTGGCAGGTGGATCCATACTCCCAGCCTGTCTCTCTCTTTCCCTAGTGGGGTGGGGCTTTGGGGAAGCGGAGCTCCAGGACACATTGGTGGGGTCCTCTGCCTAGGGAACTCCAGTTGGCATCATGCTAGCATCTGGAACCTGGTGGCTGAAAAGAGAGTTAACAACATATAAAGCCAAACACATTGTTGACTAATCATGAACCTAAAGGCTGGAATAGTGCAGATGAAGAGTTGGGGATCTCCATTCTCTAGATAGTTAGTAGGCCTAGTTTAGGGATATTCCAAAGGGCCTATGACTGTAGTAGTTTTTTTCCTGAGCCTGACTTCTGATACGCTGTTATTGATACGTTATTGTCTGGGGAGGTGATGTCATGGCTGGTAGAAGGACCAGAAAGCTGGATCAGGGAAGAGAGTAGCTCCCAAACATGGGAAAGGGGTACAAATATTGTTGACTGTAAACCCCATCCCAGGCATAAAAGACTTTTGCAAAATTATTACACTGTCTCTCCAGCCTAACTTTTTTTTCTTTTCTTTTTTTTTTTTTTTGGTGTGTGTGCAATTTATATCTGATTCCTTAGGAAAATACATACTAGGTCCTACTTTTTGAAAGGGAAATTAAGATGCTGACAGCAATAGCTTTACTATTAAATTAAAACAATGCAATGTGAATTCTGAAGATGCCGGAAAACAACATGAAATTGTTAACTCTCATGAATTTTTTCTGAGTTGATTTAGGAATGACACTAAGACTTAAACCTAGAGAAAAGTGTGCTCTATCAGACTAGATTCCAACTGGGTCTGTGGCTGTGTCATAACTGAACACGGCATAGAGCATTAGTCCTTGGTACATATTTCATTCTAGACATGGCGGTTTTAAAAGCTGGCTTATAAGTTTTCATTATTTACACGAATCTTTAAATTTCATAGTAATAAAAATAATTCCCTTTCCTTTGGTGCTATTATCCAGTCCTCCTGGGTTATTGAAATACCGGGAGGCCCGTTTTTAGATTGTGTTGTCTCTTTACACAAACATAAGTCTCACTTAAGAAAATTCAGTGAGCCTGCCTATTTTTTGTGTGTGTGTGTGTGTGTGTGTGTGTGTGTGTGTGTGTGTGTATTCCAAAATGCCCTCATTGTCTGAGTCAACACAATCTACCCCCTACAGACAAACACATGGTCATTTGTTATCTCATTGTTGCAATCACAATGTTAATAGAACATTCATCACCCTTTATGAAAACCGATAGCAAAAATGTGAAACACATTATTTAATATCCTCTTTCTTTCCATTAGAGACACATAGCATGATTGAATTCATCTAGAATCCAGATCCCACACTCAGCCCGAGAGCTCTCTCCAGTGGCCTGGAGATGACCTCAATGATTGTGAAATGATGGTTCTTTGCTACTCATCTTGAATTCAGTGCTGAACCTGCTGTCTCCTGCTGTGCAAATTGCTTTATCAGAATAAATTTAGCCTGCTGGAATATTTAAAATCAACTGTGAAATTTTAGAGCGTACAGCTAAGTTTTTATGGAGGGGTTAATGTTTACAGTGTGACTGTACATACACAGGTGTGGTGTCTTCTTACCCCCAACTTAGGTTGGTCCTTTTTCCTGCCATCTTGCACCAGGACCCCAGTGTTCCCTCCATCCTGTCCCTCCCCTCCCCACCCCTCCCCTGCTCCCCAGTCTTTGGCTTTGATGCAATACTCCTGTTTCTTTAGCAACGTGGGTTATTATCCTCTGCAGCTGTGAGGGCTGCTTCTAATCATGCAGTTTCGTTTCTGTTCTTTGTGGTCATGCAGTAAGAGTTAGCCCTGGAACCCCTATCAGCTCAGGCTTAAGCACCTGCAGGTGTCAAGTAATATTACTTCCCTGTTCTTGCAATCCTTGGTGCCTTCAGGTGTTCATGGTTATTTTGTTTTACCCTAGGCTGAAAGAAGTGAACAACCTCCCTCTCACCCAACGTTGTACTTGGGTGTTTTTGTGGAAACTACCCTGTGTTTCAATAGCTAACATCACTTGAAACCTAACATCACTTGAAACCCCCTCCAGGGCTCTTGTGGGTCTTCTCCTCACCTCCTCACTCATCATCACTGGCCTCTCTTGAATTTTGGTCATAGCCTTTCTAACAGGTAGGAATTTGTTTGGAGGTTGTTCTGAGCAATAAGAGGCCTGGGATGTGGGTCGGTGAGCTGGGGCAGTGTGACTCTATGTCCACTGTGCTTTGTTTTGTCTCACAATCCCCCTGTGTGTGGAGAACTTGTGCTACCAGGGAGGAGTAGGGGAGGGTTTTGAGGACATGAGAGGTAGCATTCTATACTGTGGCAAGAGCTTTAGCAAGGTAACTGCACCTGGAATACATAAAGCCAGTAGGCTGTATAGTGCCTCAGGGGGCCAATAGGAAGCTGGCTGGGGGGGGGGGTGCTGGAATTGGTAATCTAGCAGAAAGGAAAGGGCACAGAAGAGCGGATCTGTTTACACTCCTGCTGCACTCAGTCGGTCACACAAGCTATTCTGCGCCTCACCTCTGCTTATGTACACCTTCTGCCTCACTTCACTGTAATACGTTTGCACTTGGCGCACATAAGTACAGAGTCCTTTGTGATTCTTTTAAAGTGTCAGGGGTGAACAGACAACTTCTTCTGGAAGAGAACAGGCTCAGAAGGCTTCCCTTCAGACACAAGGTCAGTACCCTCACAACAAAATGAAAGCTTCTGGAGGCCTTCTGTGCAGTCTGCTTCTGATAGCAAGCACCTTTTCAGGTACCTCTTGTCAGTTTGTGTGCAAATGTTTCCATCCTGTTGCTTGACTTTGGAAAACTGGATTGTGTGAGCTTTGATGTATTTTGGATAGTAAGTGTCTTTCGAAAAACATACTCGTGTGTATCTTCTCTCACACTGCAAGTTGCATTTTGACTTTGCTGACTGTTTCATGGTCTGTATACATTTCTGAGTCAACAAACGCTACTTTTGTTAGAGATACATGTGCAAGCCTAGATTTTCTGAATCATGGGAGTCACAGTTTGAAGGTTTTGTTTTCTATCAAATTGATAACACTTTTCCCTGTGCTACTCTTGTTTCTGGCTCCTCGGTCATATATATTTCTGTCTGCTTGCTATTATCCCAGGGACTGATTCATGTCTATCCCATGTGGTCTGGGAAAGGGAGGGAGTACTGGTAAGTAGGCAAGACTTAACAAGAGAGGGGCTTTACCTGTGTCTCTTCAGAGTCAACTGCAACATCAAAGATTAATATTGGGAGATACTTTATGTCCTGGTAACAAAGCAAAAATATTGATTGAAAAGAAGCCTAAGAAGTCATGTGTCCTGTTCACACCCCCTTCAGAGACAGTGTGGTTCATTATTACAGGGATGAACTGTTGTCTAACTGGCATTCGGAGTTCAAAAATAAATATGAAAATATTTCTCCTGGTGTATATATTGAGTGAAAAATTTCTGACAGCATCAGCATTGTTGTCACTCCTTGATAATCCTTAGAAGAAACACAGCATATGATCGGCCAAGGAATATACTGGCAAAACATACTTATCAACTAAAGAACGATGATTATCTCCATGACAGCCTTTATTGGAATCGTCGAACAGGTTTCTGAGTCTCTTTCAGTGTGAACGGCTTGCTCTATGCACAGCTGCAAAGCTCAAGTCTCTGAAGACTTCTGCTCGTGTTTGGAGCTGAGGTCAGGAGGCTTCTATTTACATTGGACCTAATGCTTCTAAAATGCTCTAGGAGACTATAATTAATTGCTTTAGAACATTAACTAAACCATCAAGAACAGAGATCATATTGGTTTTTGTACCATCTGTGAATAGATTAAAAATCATTGATTGTACACCTTAAATGGATGAATAGTATAGCATAACAATTATATGTCAACAAAACTTTCAAGGCAAAAACAATTCAATCAATATAAATATAACTTAGAAACATTTTTTTTAGGCAGACATCTAATTCTATATGCCATTAACAATGCTTTAAAAGAAATCTTAAATAAAAATTGAGTATTAGAAACTCTTTAATAAGAGGGAAATTTTGTGGATGAATTAATTGTGTCAAATCCTTCATACATTATTCAATTAGAAGCTTTCACCATTTTTTAGTAGCTTACTTTGTTAATGTGTCTTAATGTAAACTAAATGTTTCCCCCTTCATTACCCTTGTTGTTTATTGCTGTTGTTGTTGTTGGATAGGACAGAGAGAAATGGAGAGCGGAGGGGAAGACGGGGGGGGGGGAGAGAAAGACAGACACCTGCAGACCTGCTTCACCGTCTGTGAAGCGACTCCCCTGCAGGTGGGGAGCCTGGGCTCAAACCAGGATCCTTATGCCAGTCCTTGCACTTTGCGCCATGTGCGCTTAATCTGCTGCTCCACCACTCAACTCCCACCTGCAGAACTTTCTTCTATTTATTTCTACTTATTTCTTGAATAGAGACAGAGAGAAATTGGGGGGTGGGGAAGGAGCATGAAAGAGACCTGCAGTATTACTTCAGTACTCCCGAAGCTTTCCCACGCAGGTGGGGACTGGGCGCGTGAACCCAGGTCCCTGTGCAGTGTAATGTGTGTGCTTAACCAGGTGTGCCACCACTTGGCCCCTGTTTTTGTTTTTCTTTTTTTCAGGTTGACGTGTCTCAGATCTCTCGACTCCTCATATGAGTGAAACCACCCAGTAGCTGTCTTTAAACTCTTTATTTACTCTGCTAATCATTATCTCTGCCAGTTCCATCTGTTTTGTCCCAAAGGATACAATATCTTATTTTGATTATAGGGTAATATTCCATGGAATGTAAAATCCATTACTTTTTGTTGCCCGCAGGGCTTGGTGCCAGCACTATGAATCCACCAGTCCCAGTGGCCATTATTTCTTTAGCTGGCCATCTGTCAATGGGCATTCAGACTGCTTCCACTCTTTGGCTGTTATGAATAATGCAGCTATGAACATAATAGACATCCTTTGAAATTCGTGTTTATTGTCATTCGGATAAATGCCTAAGAGTGGTCTTTCTGGACTGTAAGGAACTTAGGTACTTCCATGTTTGTTTATCCATGGAGTCCATACAGTTTCCCAAAGGTGGGACTGCAAAGTGGAGCAGAGGCCCCTTTTGCTCTACCATCCTAGCGCCTGTCATTTCCCCGTTTGTGAATGGAAGCATAACTTTTTTTAATCTTTTTTTTAAAAAAAAACAACTTAATTTTTTTATCTGATAGAGATGGAGAGAAATTGAAAGGCAAGTGGGAAGTTGAGAGGGAGAGAGAGAGACAAAGAGACCCCTGCAGCCCTGCTTCACCACTCATGAAGCTTTCCCACTGCAGCTGGGAACCGGGGGCTCGAACCTGGGTCCTTGTGCACTGTGATGCATGCACTTAACCAGCTGAGTCACCACCTGGCCCAAACTTTTTATCTTTGAAATCATTTTATTAGGTAGGGGGTTGATGGCTTACAGTACAGCTGTTGACACAGAGGTACAACCCCCCACCCCCTTATGACAGGTGTCTGCAAAATACTCTCATTCCCAGCTTGGGTCCTCTCTTAACATTGTGCACTTGGACACCAAGTAACTCTCCTTGTTTTAAAAACAATATTCATTTATTTCTTCCCTTGTGTTGCCCTTGTTGTTTTAGTTATCATCATTGTTGTAGTGGATGTCGTCATTGCTGGATAGGACAGAGAGAAATGGAGAGAGGAGGGGAAGACAGAGAGGGGGGAGAGAAAGACAGACACCTGCAGACCTGCTTCACCGCCTGGGAAGCGACTCCCCTGCAGGGGGGGAGCCGGGGGCTCGAACAGGGACCCTTACTCCCATCCTTGTGCTTTGCGCCACGTGTCCTTAACCCGCTGCGCTACAGCCCGACTCCCTTAACTCTTCTTAAGAAAGAACTTCTGTGGCCATGGAGGGCAGTGGATTCTCAAGTGTGAGGCGCCATTCTCTGTCCCTGGCAGAGCGTTGCTCTAGTTTTCTCTCTCCTTCTATCTCTGACTCATGAATCATAACATAAACAAATAAATAAGTTAATTAAAAGTGGATTATTTATTGTGATTGAGAGAGAGAATGAGAAAACAGAGAGACCGGAGATCAGATCAGCTCCGATAGCGGGTGATGTGGAGGCTTTATCTTTCAACCTCCGGTCACTGCTCTGACAGACTGTCGGATCTCCTGGAGCCTCTCAACTCTTAGATGATCAATAATTTATATATTATATACACATTATATATCGTATATTATGTATTGTATAAATAATATTTAAAGGTATTTTTTATGAATGCCTTCTGACCTGTTGGGACTTCTTATATTTAATATGTATTCTAATACATTCATGTATTAATTCATTACGTCAATACACATGCTTACATAATGCCATGGACCTTTTGGAATTGGCAGGTTCTTCTATTACTTTGAAGAGATAATCTCACATGCTACGGTGTATTCTTTTGCAGGAAAAATTAGGAACAATTCAATATATATTGTCATTTGCAGTTCATTTTGATCTGACTAGCCTGCACAACTGTAGTATATTAAGATGGGCAACATTCGTTGTGATGAAGTCTTTAATTTGTAGCATGATTTTAGGTCAACAGTATAGTTTCCATCTTACAAAGGAGGCAAGGCAAGCTCTCAGGTTAAATGGCAACACTAAGCTTCAGAGAAAATTGCAAATTCCATGGGCCAAACTATTAGCTAATTCTCTTGTCTGTATCTCTACTGCTAGAAGGTCATTTTTGAGAATGGATTTTATATGATACTCAACACAGACATGCCATTTTTAGCTTATACTGAAGTCTAGTGTGGAGAATGATCCCTTTAAGGAAGAGGTTTTTCAGAAGATGTCAACATAAAAGATGATGGTGACATAGATAATTGTGATAGATTGGCTTATCTATTTGATCTGAATTTAGGTTTCAAACAAGCTCACCCTGCTACTATTATACTTAGGGATTTTTTTTAAATTGCTTGCAGTATGAGCTAGCTGTTTGTAACCTGCTGTCTTCCTAGGTGTTGATAAAGATAAATCACCCTACAAATATATGTCTTTTCTTCCTTCGCAGCCTCACTCACCTGCACATCAAACACATCACAGTCCCACCAGCATTGTGGACAATCAGATTGAGATTTCAAACCCTTGTTCACTGTCCTGTCTTGATTAAACATCCATCCATTGTAAAGGTCTGTTATTTTCCTGGCACTTACAAAGCTTGATTGATGTTTTCAATCCCACCCCCCTTTTAAACAATATTAGTGACTTACAAATAAGATAGTAGTGTATAATTCCACAGCACTCCCACTTCCAAAGTTCTGCGGCCCACCTGCTAGCCCCCACCGCCGAGGATAACCACAGTAGTTCTCCCAAGGTCTTAGAGAGAGACTGGCTACTTGTTCTTTAATTTCTTAACATGTTCGTGTTTCAATTCTCTATATTCCACATTCGAGTAATGTCTAGTCAAGCATATAAGAAACCCCTTTCTTTATCCATTCCTCCTTCCCTTCTCTCCTCTCCTCTCCTTCCCTCTCCTCCCCCCTACTCTCCTCCTCCTTCTCCTTCTCCTCCTCCTCCTCCTCCTCCTTCTCCTCCTTCTTCTCCTACTCCTTCTTCTTCTTCTCCTTCTCCTTCTCCTTCTCCTTCTCCTTCTTCTTCCTCTTCTTCCTCTTCTTCCTCTTCTTCCTCTTCTTCTTCTTCTTCTTCTCCTCCTCCTCCTCCTCCTCCTCCTCCTTCTCCTCCTCCTTCTTCTTTTCTCCCTGCCTCTTTCTCTCTCTCTCTCTCTCTCTCTCTCTCTCTCTCTCTCTCATGAGTGAATGAGTGGAGCTGGAGCACCATGTAGCCGTGTTATGCTGAGATGCCTTCAAGCATACAAGACGTGGCT
Source organism: Erinaceus europaeus (assembly GCF_950295315.1). NCBI lineage: Eukaryota > Metazoa > Chordata > Mammalia > Eulipotyphla > Erinaceidae > Erinaceus > Erinaceus europaeus. Next base: position 83,128,345 of record NC_080177.1, read on the forward strand.
TCTACCACTGACAAATTCTCCCAACCCTTATCTTCCCAAATTCCCCCCTAAAATCTGCCCCCATCTTTATCAGTTAAAGATCTAGTAAATGCAAGTGATTTTATATACTAGTAGCCATCTTCTCACGATCCATTCTCAAATTGTCTTATATTATTGACTCTTTAGGTCACATAGCTGTTTAACTGGAGCGCCTCAGACTTACATTTCTAGAAAATCTTGAGATTTTGAGATATTTACATATTTATGCTTGCTTGTTTTGTCATTGCTGTAGATTCCTCACTCCAGCCCAACATTTTAATAGAGAGATAGAAAGAGAGAGAGAGAGAGAGATCCAGGGAGAGACCCAGATCACAGGACCAAAGCTTTCTGCAGTGCTGTCATAATCCCTGTCTCTGAATCTTGTATTGGTGTGGTGAATGTTCAGTTACAAGACAAAGGGGACATGATAGTCTAGGAATTGGGTCCATGTCTTCATGTCATATTTTATGAAAGTCATCTTGAGTTTGGTATGCAAGTCTTCTGCTGATAGTATTGCACCTACCTTCAGAGTAATAGTTTGGGTTTTTCTCTTGTAGTATCTTGTTTTGATTTTGGATGTAAAAGCAATTTTTATTTTTATTTTTTGTTGGTGATTTTATGATGATTGACAAGATTATGGGATAATATTATGGGATACAGTTCTCACCACCAGAGATCCATGCTCTCCCCCCCCCCTAAAAGCTTCTCTATTCTTTATTCCTCTGGAAGGATGGGCCAACATTCTTTATGGCATGCAGAAGGTAGAAAGTCTGGCTTCTGTAAGTGCTTCCCCTCTGAACATGGGCACTGACAGGTCGATCCATACTCCCAGCCTGTCTCTTTCTTTCCCTAGTGGGGCAGGGCTCTGGGGAGGTGAGGTTCCAGGACATATTGGTGGGGTAGTCTGCCCAGGGAAGTCAGGAAGGTGTCATGGTAACATCTGCAACTAATGGCTGAAAAGCATAAAGATATAAATAAGAACAGATTGTTTAATAGTCAGGAACCTAAAGGTAAGAGTATAACAAGTGAAATCTGGGGTCTCCATTATGGAAGAAACTAGGACTTCTATTTTAGATATATTCCGGGGGGGGGGCATAGAGAGAAATGGAGAGAGGAGGGGAAGACAGAGAGGGAGACAGACAGACACCTGCAGACTTGCTTCACCTCCTGTGAAGTGACTCCCCTGCAGGTGGGGAGCTGGGAGCTCGAACTGGGATCCTTATGCTGGTCCTTGTGCTTCCCACCATGTGTGCTTAACCCGTGACGCTACTGCCCAACTCCCTTATTTATATTTGTTTCAATAGAAAATTATGAAACATTTTATTAGCCTCACGGAGTCTATCTTGGCAAATCCACATGTGAATAAACACATGTCAGAGCTAAAGAAACTTTGTAATATATTTCATGATTAATTTTGTGAATAGTAGCATTATAGTGTTCTATACTCATTTATTTTATTTTATTTATAAAAAAGAAACATTGACAAAACCATAGGATAAGAGGGGTACAACTCCACACAATTCCCACCACCAGAACTCCATATCCCATCCCCTCCCCTGATAGCTTTCCCATTCTCTATCCCTCTGGGAGTATGGACCCAAGGTCTATACTAATTTTCTCTCTATTTCTATCAACCACTGAGACAAAGCACTGAAGACAAACTGTGTATCCCTGGATCTAGATATCTTATCATATTTTTACTACTGTTTTCTATCTATAATTTAAGGCTAGTATGTGTATGCTATTTAAACTCTTTGTGTCCCTTTAATTAAGTGACCCATGAACCATTATTAAACAGCACTTCTTAATCCCTAGTGATGCTCTTCTCTGATACCAAAGGTGTTTAGCATTACTAGAGTGTCTTCATTGTTCTTTGATGAGTGAAAGTAAGAGTGGTGTCAGTGTCCCGTTAGTCATCCTCTTTCTCTAAGAGTGTTTGCTTCTTTAGGATAGACTTCTTGTCTGTGCTGGCTACTTGCACCTTTTGTAATTTTTCTTCAATTGAATAATCTATACTTTTAGATTGATTGCTTGGATAATTTGTATCAATACTCATTTTGATAATCTTAAAACTAATTCTTCATAGAGTCCATTTACATTCCAACTTACATTCTTCAGTTCTTTATGTGCACAAATGTAAATCTGTGCATCTTTTTTTTCTTGACTAAATTATTGTCCTTCACATTTTTTTATGTAATATAATGATTAGTGATGAATTCATGATCTGTAAGCCTGTGAAATTCTGGGTATGTAGTTCCAGGTGGATTCTTTGCTTGGCTCATTTTTTCTTTCTTCCTTTTAATTTCTACAAAGATATTTCTTCATTGTAATTTGATTTGCATTGTTACTGGTGAGGAATATCCATTCACTCTATTCATTCTTATCTCTATTGAAAAGTTCTTGGTACTTTTTTTTTTGTTACTGCCAGGACTTCACTGCTCTGACTTTTTCAGACAGAGACAAAAACAGAGAAACGGACAGAGGGAAAGACAACACAGCACTCAACTTTTCCCCAGACTGGTGGGTGCCAGGCTCTAACCTGGGCCAGACACATGGCATGGCAACCACCAGTCACCCACGTGCCTCCCAGAGATCATCTCTCTTGTGGATCCAATGGTCCTGGTTTCTTTATTTATTTATTTTATCATTTCTCTCCTTGTTTTTTTCTTTCCAATCAACAAAGAGAAATTTGAGAGGGGAGAGTACATAGAAAGAAAGAGATAAAGAAAGACATCTTCTGCACTGCTCTACCATTTGTGCTGTAGGTGTGGATCTGGAATCTGAACCTGGGCCCTTGCCCAAGGTCACGTGGCACTCCACAGGCTACACAGCTGCTCTGTCCCCCCCCCCCCCCGTTACTTTAAACATTCCTTCTTTCTTACAATTTGACTAAGATGTGGTTTACTTACTTTTAGGTCATATTTATGTGATGTAGATGTGTGGATTGTTAGGTTTTATTACTTTTGAGGAAAAACAATGATTTTATTTTGTGCATTGTCTGCCTTCCTTTCATTTCCCAGCTGAATCTTTTGGAATGCCACATCTTCTGTGTTGGGTATCTGCTTTATCTCTTCATCACATAGTGTACTGGTATTTTCTCCTAGTCATTTCTGTATATCTAAATCGATTTTCCAAATCACTGACCTCTTGCTATGAAGTATCCAGTATGGAGTACATGCTATCTTTCATGTCAAACAATGTGCTTTTTTAAAGTATAACAGCTGTTATTTCAATTGGACATTATTAAAGGTTTATGTATATGAGAGAGAGAAGGAGAGGAACCAGAGTACCATTCATTTCTGGCATATGGTGTTAGGTGAGACAGAAACTACCTCCATCCTCAGACATGTACACCCTTCCCTCAAATGTCCTGAGATGTATCCCCAGCCCTGATTTATGTATTTTACATATACGAATGCATTTACTTTAGTCACTAAATCTTCCTCTGGTTTCATGTTACATAGAATGGCATTAGTTTGATTGTGATTGCTTTAATGTTTCACATGTTAATTCTGTCTGCTGGACTATTGCTGAAGTTATTTCAATTGTTTTATTTGGTTGTGTTCTTAAGATATGTTACATGAAACCAGAAAAAATTGATAGTGACGGTAATTTGATGTCATTCTGAGACAACGCCATTGTGCCTTTAACACAACCACATGGATAATTCTACTTTATGTCTCCCACACCAGAGGGCTTTCATCTGACCAATGGAATTGGTTACTAGCTCCAGATATATTTGAAATCTACAAGTTTCTTCTTCTAGTTCTTTCCTAAAGTTCATAAAGTTAGGGTTAGTGAATAGAACATTAGGAAAGAACTAGAAGAAATTTGTAGATTATTTATTGTGATTATTATTATTTGTGATTATTTTCTTTTCTTAATTTATTTAGAGCTAGAGAGATGGAGAGACAGGGAGAGAGGGGGAGATACAGAGAGAGAGGGAGAGGGGACACTGAAGCTTCTTTCAACATGATGGGGCTGGACTCAAGCCTGGATGAGCACCTGGGAGAGCATATCTGAGTGAGCTACTCTGCTCGCCCTGTTGATTATTTCTTGAAATGCACGCAATGAAAAGTATACCAAGAAATCCTGATAGAGAACATGTTTACACTCCGTTTTTTCTCTGCATAGTTCTTTCCCCCCCCCCCATTATTTTTGCCATGCAAGTTATGTCTTCTAAACCTCTCCAAAACTTCAGCCATGTCTTCCTCATTTCTCCATCACTTTGTGAGCAAGTGCCACCACACCATTGTTATCAAACATGCCATAACTTCACGTCTCCATATAGATGGTGGTTGTCAACACACCACACTCTCCATAGCTTCACGTCTCCGGATAGATGGTGGTTGTCAACACATCACACTCTCCATAACTTCATGTATCCAGATAGATGGTGGTTGTCAACACACCACACTCTCCATAGATTCACGTCTCAGGATAGATGATGGTTGTCAACACACCACACTCTCCATAGCTTCATGTCTCAGGATAGATGATGGTTGTCAACACACCACACTCTCCATAGCTTCACGTCTCCGGATAGATGGTGGTTGTCAACACACCACACTCTCCATAGCTTCACGTCTCCGGATAGATGGTGGTTGTCAACACATCACACTCTCCATAACTTCATGTATCCAGATAGATGGTGGTTGTCAACACACCACACTCTCCATAGATTCACGTCTCAGGATAGATGATGGTTGTCAACACACCACACTCTCCATAGCTTCATGTCTCAGGATAGATAGATGATGGTTGTCAACACACCACACTCTCCATAGCTTCACGTCTCCGGATAGATGGTGGTTGTCAACACACCACATTCTCCATAGCTTCACATCTCCGGATAGATGGTGGTTGTCAACACACCACACTCTCCATAGTTTCAGGTCTCCAGATAGATGGATAGGTGGTAGTTGCGAACACACCACACTCTCCACCCACCTGTTCTCACTTCCTGCCACCCATAATGTGCTGCGTTCCCAGAACTCTTTCTGCCCCCCTCCTGTCTTCTACCTTTTCAGCCTTTACCTTTTATCTTCTTTTTCTCAAGCCCCAACTGTTAAAGGAATCATTTGGGATTTGTCATTTCCTTCTGGCTTTTTCACTGAACCTGATTCCTTTTGCTCCATTCAAATTGCATACAATCAGGGACACATCTAATCTCGTCTGTACTTCCAAGTAAAATAATCTGGCCTGATAGTATCTGGAAGTGAGAGCAGTAGCTCCTCAACTCAGCAAAACTTCTAGAAACTACTTGGGAAAACACTGCCTTAAATTAGGGATTATTGGTTTGCTTCCTGCATCTAAGGAATTGGTGTCCCGTGATAGTTGTTTAATGTAATTAGTGAATACTTATTAATGTATTCTTTTAAAATATTTTTTATATTTATTTATTTTATTTTCTCTTTTCTTGTCCTTGTTGTTTTATTGTTGTAGTTATTATTGTCGTCATTGTTGTATAGGGAAGAGAGAAATGGAGAGAGGAGGGGAAGACAGAGAGGGGGAGAGAAAGACAGACACCTGCAGACCTGCTTCACCACCTGTGAAGCGACTCCCCTGCAGGTGAGGAGCCGGGACTTGAACCGGGTTCCTTATGCTGGTCATTGTGCTTTGCACCATGTGCGCTTAACCTGCTGCGCTGCTGCCCGACTCCCACTTATTAATGTATTCTTTGTTCTTTGTTCTATTTTCACAGGTAGGAATAATCTCATCAGTATGATGTGTCTGATCAGAAATACAGTATATTCTTATTTCAAAAAGAGTGCTTGGATGCCAGAAGCGTTATTAGCACATTGATTGATTGATTGATCGATTGATCAATTACCTCTAGGGTTATTGCCTGGGCTTGATGCCCACACTCCCAATCCATACCTCTTAGTAGCCATTTTTTCCTCTTTTTTTTTTTTTCTATTTTATTTTTACTTGACAGGAGAAAGAGAATTTGAGAGGGTAGGGGGAGATAGAGAGAAAGAGAGACAGTTAGCCGCCTGCAGATGGGCTTCACCACGCTTGAAACGTCCCTCCCTGTAGATGGAAGCCAGGGGCTCGAACTTGCATCCTTGCTTGGGGCTATGTGTGCCTGACAAGGTGCACCACCACCTAGCCCCCTAAGCTGAGGTTTGCCTCTGCTTCTATTCACAGGAATTTTGACATCTTTTTATTTTTCTTAATCTAAGACTTGTCATAAGCGTGATATACACCACTACTAAGATTGTCATTTTATGTAAGGACTCCTTCACTGTCACTGTCTAAGCTTTAGCCGCAAGGTTGAAGTACCCATTCCTCTGTGTTTCTGCGGTTTTGCCCCACATCCACTGCTCCATGTTAGACACTCACCACAGTTCACCCTTTCTTACCCATCCATCATTTATCCATCATGTCCCTCTGGACTCCCTGTCGGGACTCAGTTCACATTCTTGAGTGAGCACTCTTACCATTCATGGCTCAAGCCCCCGGCTCCCCACCTGCAGGGGAGTCGCTTCACAGGCGGTGAAGCAGGTCTGCAGGTGTCTGTCTTTCTCTCCCCATCTCTGTCTTCCCTTCCTCTTTTCATTTCTCTCTGTTCTATCCAACAAGGAATGAGAACCACAATAAGGCTACAACAACAAGGGCAACAAAAGGGGGGAAAATGGCCTCCAGAAGCAGTGGATTCATGGTGTACACTGAACCCCAGCAATGACCCTGGAGGCAAATATATATATATATACACAAATTATTTTGAATTTCTAATGGAAATGAAAGTACTGCTTTCTTGACTATGTATATTATTGAATAATTTAAATTATGTTATCAGCAACAATTGTTACTTACAATATAAGAAACGGTTTCTTAATGTGGTTCAGTTTTATATCTTGATAACACTTCCTAAAGACTTTGCTTGTGATAAACACAGAACAATCTTTTCTTGGGGATTTTATATGAACAGTGTCTACATACAAACTGACAAAAACAGCTCAGCTAGACAGTGTGCTTCTTTGCCATGCACAAGACCCATGTAATAATGTAATAACCCTGATCCTGTTTCATTGAAGTTGTAGTGTGGTAGTCTCTTTCTCTCACACTCCTCTACTTCCCTGCACCTCTGTCTCTGTTAGGAAGAAAGAAAGAAAGAAAGAAAGAAAGAAAGAAAGAAAGAAAGAAAGAAAGAAAGAAAGAGAGAGAGAGAGAGAGAAAGGAAGGAGAGGAAGGAAGGAAGGAAGGAAGAAAGGAAGGAAGGAAAGGAGGGAAGGAGGGAAGGAGGGAAGAAGGGAGGAAGGAAGGAAGGAAAGGAAGGAAGGAAGGAAGGAAGGAAGGAAAGGAAGGAAGGAAGGAAGGAAGGAAGGAAGGAAGGAAGGAAGGAAGGAAGGAAGGGTGGAAAGAGGGAAGGACCAGAGGAAGAGAGGGAGGAAGGGAAGGGAGAGGAAAAGTATATATTACTATCTTAATATCTACTGCAATACTTCTTTATCTGATGATTACTATAAAACTTGGCAGTGGTTTCTTTGGTCTTAGAACAGTAACTTTCAAACCATTGAAATTTTGATATAAAACTTTTGATGGTTTTGAATTACAACCTAATATACTGAAGCTCTTAATCTATTTTTTTCACATCCATTTAAACTACAAATCAAAATCTTTACCATGATAGACAATATTGTAGGTAACAAAATTTGATTAAACCACACCACGTAAACTTGCTTATTATTGTTATTGTTGTTGTTCATATTTTTGTTTTCAGGAAAAGATAAAGAATTGAGCTGTTGAGACCTGGTGTTGGCACACCTGTTTGAGCGCCCGTATTACAATGTCCAAGGACCTGGATCCAAGCCTCCAGTTCCCACCTGCAGTGGGGAAACTTCACAAGTGGTGAAGCAGAATGCTGCAGGTGTCTCTGTCTCTCTCCCTCTTTGTCACTCCCCTTTGTTCTTGCTTTCTGGCTGTCTCTATCCAATAAATAAATAATGATAATGCCTCCCAAAAAAATTAAAAAAAAAAACAGCTCTCAAATACCTTAGCAAATGTGCTTTGCACCACTGCAGGACCCCGGTTTGCACATATCTTTTGATTGCCCTACATAAGACAAATAATCAAGGACTCAGTATGTCCTAGCACATTCCTGATTATAAGTCACTGACTTCTGCCATAATCATATCTTCATAAAGGAATTGAAAAGTAATATACTGGGAGTCGGGCTGTAGCGCAGCGGGTTAAGCACAGGTGGCGCAAAGCACAAGGACCGGCATAAGGATCCTGGTTCGAACCCCGGCTCCCCACCTGCAGGGGAGTCGCTTCACATGCGGTGAAGCAGGTCTGCAGGTGTCTGTCTTTCTCTCCCCCTCTCTGTCTTCCCCTCCTCTCTCCATTTCTCTCTGTCCTATCCAACAACAACAATAATAACTACAACAATAAAACAAGGGCAACAAAAGGGAATAAATAAATAAAAATAAATATTAAAAAAAAGCTTTAAAAAAAGAAAAGTAATATACTGTCTATTTAGATAAGAATGCATATCATAACAGTACTTACATTATGCTGATAATATAGCAATTATAAAAATATTCAAATATTATTTGTACTCAAAGTGTAATGTGCAGTGTTTACAAGACATAGTAAATGACAAATTGTATTTTAAAGTCACTGTTTATTGATTTATTTGCCTCCAGGGTCATTGCTGGGGCTGGGTGCCATGAATCCACTGCTCCTGGAGGCCATTCTTTCCATTTTTTGTTGCCCTTGTTTTCATTATTGTTATTGTTGTCATTCATGTTGTTGTTGGATAGGACAGAGAGAAATGGAGAGAGAAAGGGAAGACAGAGAGAAGGAGAGAAAGACAGATACCTGCAGACCTGTGTGAAGCGACCCCCCTGTAGGTGGGGAGGTGGCGGCCTCGAACCCGGATCCTTATGCAGGTCCTTGCCGCTTTAGGCCACGTGCATTGCACCTGCTGTGCTACCACCTGATTCCCTAAAGTTACTTTTTAAATACCTGTGGGGAATTTGAAGAGTGTTTTAAGATATATATTCCACTCTATTGCTAACTGTGTGGAAAACAGATCAAATTAATATAAAAGATGTTAGTGATGGTCATCTAATAAAGACATATTTCAGTTCTGCTCCTAAAATTTGGTTCAAAATTTAATTTTAACGTGCAATGAAATGCATATGGCCTATTTTGGAGGCCCATTCCCTGCTTATATATTGTAATGAGAATTGAGGGCACCTACTTATGACTTTATAAGCCTGTTTATTTCCTTAAAATGAAATTTCTACTTTCCAAAGATAAATATATATAGAGAGATGGTGTTTCTTATGTTGCATAAAAAATAAAATGTAAAACAATTGGCACTAATGGCATTTATTTTTATTCATTAGTTATTATTTGATATGACAGTGCAAAATTGAGAGGGGAAGTGAAGATGGAAAAATGAGAAAGATATAGATAGAAAATGAGGGATACCGCATAAGGATCCTGGTTCAAGCCCCGGCTCCCCACCTGCAGGGGAGTCGCTTCACAAGCGGTGAAACAGGTCTGCAGGTGTCTGTCTTTCTCTCCCTCTCTCTGTCTCCCCCCTCCTCTCTCCATTTCTCTTTGTCCTATCCAACAACGATGACAACAATAATAACTATAACAATAAAACAACAAGGACAACAAAAGGGAATAAATAAATAAAATAATATTAAAAAGTGAGGAAATATTATTTAAAAAATGGGGGATAATGAGAGAGAGAGAGAGAATTTATAAACAAATCATGAAGCCTCTGGCTGTCAAGTGGAGACTGGGGGTTTGAACCCAGGTCTTTGTCTTTTGAGTGCAGTCAACCAAGAGCACCACTGTCTCACACCAGTATGTGTCTGTCTGTCTGTCTGTCTGTCAGTCTATCTACCTACCTACCTACTTGTCTTCCTATCTACATACCTACATATCTATCTATCTATCTATCTATCTATCTATCTATCTATCTATCTAGCCATAGTCTATGCATGTGTAGTGTTGCCCCTCCAGGATTTTTTTCATGCTGACAGAGATCCAGAGAGAGAGTGGCACAGTGGAGTGGCGTTCCAGTACTGTGCTGCAGGGCCTCACATGTGGAGCTGGGACTCATACCTGGCCACAAGCATAATAAGGCACATCCCATACACACTGAGCTCTTTCTCTACCTTCCTCCCCACAATGGTTTTCAAAGTGTGTGGTTCATACTCAGTGAGTTAGTACACAATGTGTCAATAAATGTCAGTATTTGTGTGCAGAGAAATATGAGGGTAGCCTTGATTTGGAAGCCTAGATATTTGAATTGTTTTTAAAGATTATTGATGCAATTACTTTGTAGGAATTATGAAAGTACATAGTACTGCATAACAAAAACAAGAAACACTTTAACAAGTCTCAGTAAATATATATATTATAGTGCTTAGAAGTAAGTTTGCTTTAAAACATGTCCTCACCTTCATGCTAAATTCTATAGTTATAAGAAAATGCAAGAACATTAAGAATGATGACTTTCTCTTATTGATTATATATAAATAGAAAACCAAGCCATCTCTGAAAGTGAGAAACTCCCCTTCAGGTGTAAAGAGTTTCAGATCCAGTTAGTGACTGTACTTCATGCCACTGGACTGAACAGTTACCCTGGGTCTGGGGGGTACTGAACCCAGGTAAAGGGCTCAGGGGGGGGGGAGTCTCTCAAGGTACAGATGCACCATGGCGGTGACAGGCTTCAGGTGGGTCTGAAAATATTACATAGACACCTTTCATGGGGTGGGGGTTGTGAACATCTTTGTGTCTACATGTCAACAAAATCACTGTAAACCATTAAACCCCAATAAAATGAAAATAAAGATTGTGTATACTACCTTGACATAACAAAAAACACATGTGATATTCAGGGATTACAGGCTGTGATGTAGATGACAGCCACAAAAAGCTTTGTTTTAAAACATAAAGGATTAATACATGAGAAATAAAATCACTTATAAACTTGAACTCCACAAATGATAAAAAACAGAATCAGTACTAACATTCTTCTTCCCAGAACCATTCTTTGAATAGCCTTAAACTTTCTGTAGCTTCAACTCCTCTGACTTCTCAAATTTTGACACTTATTGTTACATCTTCACTCAAGGCTACTTTATGACAACTTATCCCTGTAATGGAGAATCCAGTCATCACCAGTGCTACCACTGAGTCAACTCGAGAATCACTCTCTACAGACACCTGAAGTGCATACATGCCCTGCACTAGGAGCAAAAGCCTCTTTCAGAAGTTTAGTGACAGTGAGGCCAGCCTCAAGTACACCCTTGTCTGCTCTGGTGAACAAAATATTTTCTCTAACAGCACAGAGAACACAGTTATTTGTAGGAATTCCAAATTAATCTGGTTTTGTATTGTTTTTGTTTTCCTTTTTATTCTAGCTTCTCCTCTCATTTTATGAACTACAATGCTAGTATTTTTCATTTAGCTCCCTTTTATTACTTTCTCCATGTTTTGAAGCATCATTCTGTTAGAGGATTCCTAACATTTCTTACATGTGTTACACACTTGTTAAATTCTGACTCTAAGTAGAAGATTCTCCTATTAATAAACTTTCCGTTATTCAACTTTATATTTTATTTCCTTGATCTAAGATTTGATTGTCTGTTTGATAGCTCCATCAGAATATTCAGGAAGTCCAGGATGTTCTTAATAGATTATTATATATCTTATCTCTAATTGTAATATATAGGACTTATAAAATATATTGTTTTCCTTCTCTCTCTCTCTCTCTTCCCTCCGGGGTTATTGCTGGGGCTCAGTGCCAGCATTATGAATTCATTGCTCCTGGAAGCCTTTTTTTTTCCATTTGATTGGATAGGAAGGGAGATAGGAGGGTGGGAGAAAGATAGACACTTGCTTCACTGCTTATGAAGTATCCCCCTTTCAGGCGGGGAGCAGGGGCTTGGACCTGGATCCTGGATCCTTGCACAGTTACTTGAGCTTAGTATTGACAGTATGTGTTTAACAGGCTGTGCCAATGCCTGGTACCTGTTATTTTTCTTTTTATTTTTTAAAAGTATTTATTTATTTATTTTCCCTTTTTGTTGCCCTTGTTGCTTTCACTGTTGTTGTAGTTATTATTGTTATTGATGTCATCGTTGTTAGATAGGACAGAGAGAAATGGAGAGAGGAGGGGAACACAGAGGGGGGAGAGAAAGACAGACACCTGCAGACCTGCTTCACCGCTTGTGAAGTCACTTCCCCCTGTAAGTGGGGAGCTGGGGGCTCGAACCGGGATCCTTACATTAGTCCTTGCGCTTTGAGCCACATGTGCTTAACCTGCTGTGCTAAGGCCCAACCCCCTCCTCTTATTTTTCTAGTAGAAAAAATATTTCCAAATTAGCTTAAACATGACTTTTTTTGTTGTTGTTTTTGTCTTTTACTTAGAATAAAATGGTACTCTGCTGGATAAAAGATTTGTGGAAAGTTTAGGTTTTCAAGTGAGCACTCCAGTTTTGTTTTGTTTTTCCTTCCGATGTTTCAAGATTTCATTCTTTCCTAGTCTTGGCTCTATATTATGCACAGATGTTCTTCCTCATTGCGATTTTAGACTTTATAGAGATGAACTGTTTAGTCCTAGTGGCACTGAGCTCAGGTTTGTTCTTTCGGTAACCTCAGTTAGATTTCAGCATTGTAGGGTTCCTTTCTGTCTGAGGTTTCTATTCTTCTTACTAAGTTCTGGTATCTGTGGTACCCTTTCTCTGCCTTTTGAAGAAAAATACAACATCATTGTGCTCTACATGCTTCTGTGAAGAAATTATAAAGAGAGAGATAGTAAATCACTTTACGAGGGTTGAGTAACAGTAGTAGAGAGACTTCGGAATAAAGAAAGGTTCAAGGGTCTCTCATGAACATAGGTGCAAAAATCTTAAACACAGTGTTAGTAGAATGAATTCCAAAATGTGTAAACATGAAAATGTGTCAGCAGTGTTAATTCTGGGAAGGTAAGGTGTTAAACTTCATCATAGGACTGGAGTCACATTTCTCAAAAGTGAAGGTTCCCCTCTCATGCTATAAACTATGGGAAGAATTTCCACAGTTTATTTCACTCTTAAGCATTTTAAAATCTTGTATATATTTTTTGATTTTTTACTTTGTAATTAATTATATTAATTAGAGATGGAGAAATAGACAGGAGGTAGATAGAGATAAAAGACTCCTGCAGTACCTTTTATAAAGCTGCCTTGGCAGGTGGGGACCTGGGGCTCAAACCTGTTTTTTTTTTTTTTTTTTTTTAACCAGAGCACTGCTCAGCTCTGGCTTACAGTGGCATGGGGCATTGAACCTGGGACTTTGGAACCTCCCTCCCTCTGTATCTTTCCCTTCTCTCTTGATTTCTGGCTGTCTCTATCTAATGCATAAACATAACAAAGGGGTCAGGGGGTGGTATATCCAGTTAAACACATATAGTTATTTTCTTTTTTTAATTAATTAATTAATTTCCCTTTCGTTGCCCTTGTTTTATCATTGTTGTAGTTATTATTGTTGTTTTTATTGATGTCGTCATTGTTAGATAGGACGGAGAGAAATAGAGAGGGGAGGGGAAGACAGAGAGGGAGACAGACAGACACCTGCAGACCTGCTTCACCGCCTGTGAAGCCACTCCCCTGCAGGTGGGGAGCCGGGGGCTCGAACCGGGATCCTTACGCCGGTCCTTGCACTTTGCGCCACTTGAGCTTAACCAGCTGTTGTACTGCCCGACTCCTGGACAAGAATTTTTTAATAAAAGGTCCCAACACATTAAATTGGTAAAGGAGAATCTCCTCTAGTCACCTCCATTCAATAAATAAATATGATGCAAAAATTTTACATAAGAAGAAAAAAATATCTCCTTTTTTATTGATTGATTTTTATTACCAGTGCACTGCTTGACTCTATCTTATGGTGGTGCAGGGGATTGAACCTGGGATTCAGAGCCTCAGGCATCAGAGTCTGTATAACCATTATGCTATCTGCCCCCACCGATAAAAAGATCTCTATTTTCATACATCTGTTCTCATAGCAGCACAGTTTTCAATAGCAAAAGCTAAGATGCCCTGTGACAGATGACTGGCTAAGAAAAGTCATGGTTATATACACAATAGAATACTACTCAGCTGTGCAAATAATGAAAGATTTCCCTTTGCCTCATTTTAAGTGGATCTTGCAAACTTTATTTGAACTGAGATAATCAAAGAAAGAGAAGGATTACTACTAGATTATCTCTCTTAAAGGCGAGATTTAAGAAAGTAAAGGCAAAACCCAGACTGAAACTTGGACAGGATATGATGTATTGCCCAAAGCATCCTGGGGGCAGAGGGGGGATGGCTTGGTTGTCCTGGTGAAACGCTGATCCAAAGTCCCCTAAACTCGGGCCGAGCGTGTTTTGCAGACACCTATCCCAAGGTGAGGCGAAGGTGTACTGCTGTATCAGCAACTGTAGTGTAAACTGTCATTCCCCTAATTTAATGATCTGGACAAGAAAGAAGTATCATCATGTGAGATTGAAAATTCTGCCTTGTTTAGTTTTTCTAAAGTATAAACTCATATCCTAGATTTAAGTTGAATTTCATCCTTAGGGACTTCATCATTGTTTACCAGATAACCATCTCCAGGGCTGTAGTTCCACACTGCATGGCCACCACATCTTAGGCCGGTCCTTTGGCAGCGCCGAGCTTTCCGCTAAAGACCTCGGGTAAGCAGAAGCCCCGAGTTTAGGTGACTTTGGATGTGCACATGGCGGAACAGCAACTGTCCAAGGGAAATCATTTTGCTAGCCACCAATGTATGTGAAATAAGGTAAATAAACCTTTAATGGGAGATTTTATATTCCCCTGGTGAGGAATATGTCCGCGTATATGTTAGAAGCCTCACACTTAGGACCATTGTCTTTTTCTTCCTAATTTGTCAGTTCTGAACATTAGTCAAGGTACTTTCTGTGAACTTTCCTGCACAAACAGTGACTATTTTAGTTGGATCTTTCCAATCTCAATCACTGGCATATTCTGGAGACTTGTCTGTATGGGAATAAGGTGTGAGCATGAACACATGTTCTCAAGTTTTATGATCAATTCTGTTTGAGTGGATTTGTGTTCCTTTCCTTTCCTTTCCTTTCCTTTCCTTTCCTTTCCTTTCCTTTCCTTTCCTTTCCTTTCCTTCTCTCTCTCTCTCTCTCTCTCTCTCTCTCTTTCTTTCCTTCTTTATTCTCTCCTGGGTTATTGCTGGGGCTCGGTGCCTGCACCATGAATCCACTGTTCCTGGAGGCCATTTTTCCCCCTTTTGTTTCCCTTGTTGTTGTAGCCTTGTTGTGGTTATTATTGTTATTGTTGATGTCATCATTGTTAGGTAGGACAGAGAGAAATGGAGAGAGGAGGGGAAGACAGAGAGGGGGAGAGAAAGACAGACACCTGCAGACCTGCTTCACCACCTGCAAAGCGACTCCCCTGCAGGTGGGGAGTCGGGGGCTTGAACCAGGATCCTTCTGCTGGTCCTTGTGCTTTGCACCATGTGCACTTAACCCGCTGTGCTACCGCCCTACTCCCTGTATTTGTGTTTCTTTTAATAGGAAAACTTTCAGGTAGAGTTGTCTTCTTCCATATAGAGTAGATCCTTGTTAGAAAGAAGGTTCTAAGATAATTTGTTCTAAGAACAATGATTGTGTGTTTGGTTTTTTTTTTTTTTTCCATAATCATAGGGAATTTTTTTCACTTTCTCTCTGTAAAATCTGGTGTCATTCTTATAAATCTCCTTGTGTTGTGTGCTTAGCTCCTGGCACTTTATCAGAATTACTGAAGTGTTACTTTGAATTTCTTGTTTAAACTATGGACACTTCTGTTCTAGTTCGATCAGTTTTAGCTGTGACTCATCGACTTTTCTGGAGAGTCATCTGATGTACCAAGTTTTAAAGTTTTAGTTTGCCTAAACACTTCCATTTTCTGAGAGGCCAAAATAAAGCCAATAGATTTCAGACATTAAGAGATTACTTAACAGAAGGATGAGAGCAAAAATGATAGTACCTTAATATGCAGGACCTGTTGCTGGGAATCCAACAACTTTAATGTTAATTTTTAAAAGAATTTTTTAAAATCTTTATTTATTCATTAGATAGAGACAGCCAGAAATCAAGAGGGAAAGTGGTGATAGGGAGAGGAACAGAGAGACACCTGCAGCCCTGCTTTACCTCTCATGAAGCTTTCCCCTGCAGGTGGGGACCCTGGGCTTGAACCTGCGTCCTTGCGCACTGTAATGTGTGCGCTAAAACACGTGTGCCACCTGCTGGCCCCCAGCCATTGTAATTTTGTGAGACTACTGATATTTTCTTTCCATGTATCCTTAGTTATATATGCTTTTAACATCTGTATTTGTATATTGTATTTTTTTCATAGATTTTGAAATGTTTGGTTATTATTCATTTTTTTTTTTTACCTCCAGGGTTATTGCTGGGGCTCAATGCCTGCACTATGAATCCACTGCTCCTAGAGGCTATTTTTTCCCTGTTGTTGCCCTTATTTATTGTTTATCATTCTTGTTATTATTATTGTTTTTGTTATTGCTGTCATTCTTTGTCGAGGTCTCTCTGGCGGGGTGATCTCCAGGGGACTGGTTCTTTCTCGCTCACGACAGGGGTGACATGAAGTAAAAGATACCAGGGAGCTCTCCAGCATGTTCAGAACTCAGAACTCATTTATTAGCAAGGTGGACATGAGTAAATATAAAAACAAACGAAGGGAATTACTACTGAAATATGTCAGAAATTACAGGTTTCTTAACGGTCAGCATGTCCCTAAGGTAGGGGGCTGGTATGACAGGAATTGATGAGATACAAGACAGTTACTCCATGATGCAAGCAACTTAATTATCCAAAGGTATCTGAGAGAAACATAGGGTTAAACCCGTAGGGTGAGACAGAGAGAAGATGGATATCAAAAGGCCATTTAGTTTGGAATTTCTCTTGTCTGGGGTCTGAGGTGTGTGATGAAGTGTGTGATAAGTTGTGTTCTTCTGTGATCAGAAGGTGACTCTGAATGAGTGAATCTGTGGCCATGTGGCCTGCAGTGAATGGAGGGAAGTACTGGGGTGTCTGTGGGCCTGAGAGTCAAGAAGGAAAGAACCAAGTCTGAGTTTCCCCCCTTATGCTCACCTCGGTTGAGAGAGACTCACCAAGAGGTTATCTTCTCAGACCTCCGTCCAGGGACGGGGGTGGTTCTCCCTAAGCTCTATCAGGCTCACACATGGTCCCAACAGTTCTTGTTGGACAGGACAGAAAAATGGAGATATGAGAGGAAGACAGAGAGGGGGAGAGAAAGACAGACACCTGCAGATCTGCTTCACCGCCTGTGAAGCGACTCCCCTGCAGGTGGGGAGTCAGGGGGCTTATCATTCATTTTTTATCATTCAAACATGTTTCCTCTTTGTGCTGCTGGAACTCTAACTCCCCGTGTTCCAGATTGATTCATCGATGAGACCCTAAAGGCTGTGACTTCCCACTTCTCGATTTTTGATGTTCTTAGCTGTTGCTTCCTTCCCCTTTCACAGATTCTCAGATCACTTACTCCTGTCCCTCCTTGCTCAACCTCTCAGTAGAGAGAGAGACTGACAGGATAGACGCACTCCTCAGGTCTTCAAGCCCTGCCAGGCTCAACCACATCCTCACAATTTCCTATCACCCAAAAACATGTCAGTAACTCCTCTATCGGTAACCCAGTTGCTTAACCGCTGCAATTTGAAATACGATATTTGAGCCTCGGTTTCTTGTTCCATTGTTAATCAGTCACAGGAGATGCCTCTGGCTTTTCCACCTTGCCAAATGCAATCATTGTAGCCCCCTTCTCCTGCTCCCATCTAGAACACGGAAAAGCACGTGGTAAATATTTCTATGGATTATGGGGCTTACGGAGTGCACTAAAATGCATACCCTTAAAGTATAAGGGCTTTTCACTTTTTTCTCTGGCTCTGTTTTGATTCACAGTGAAGTCTCTGACACCCATAAGACTATATGGATTATACTAAACCTTCAGACAATCTTTACTGAATAAGCAAATACATGCGTCTAGAGTGAGGAAGACACTCCCTCTAACTTCAAACAATCCACAGTTCATTACACGAGAAAGAACATAAATTCAGAAAGACAGAGGCAGAGGCAGATGTGCCATCAGCAATAATCTGAGTGCCGTGTCTTTGATGAGGCTAACCGTCTCCCAGGAAAACTGCCCTGACTTTACAGACACAGAGGAAATTGTCTGTGAGGATCTCCCCCCTTTGTGGTTTCATCAGTTACATGAACCTGTTAAGAAGAATAAATCCAAATCACTTACGAACTGAAGAGGAAAATATCATAGGCATAGGATCAAAAATTACATTTTTGGGCTAGATGTCAGCATACCTAGTTGAGCTAATGTTTCAGATTCCAGAATCAGAGTCAGCCCATGAAGTTAACAAAGAGGAAGTTTATTAATGTGAATGGACCACGGAAAGAGCTGGTGCTCTTTAAGGATTGCAGGCACTGAACAAAGCAAAGGTGCCCTTTATAGAGAGAGCTGCAAGGCTGAGAGCAGCAAGTGTCATCACAGGGCAGAGAAGGGCACGGTTCAAGGGGGGTGGACCCATTGCTAGGGCTTGGGTCACCTTAGTTAATGTTCTCTTTTCCTGCATTGCTGTGTCTGGGGAAGTATATTTATTTTATTTATTCCCTTTTGTTGGCCTTGTTGTTTTATTGTTGTAGTTATTATTATTGTTGTCATTGTTGTTGGATAGGACAGAGAGAAATGGAGAGAGAAGGGGAAGACAGAGAGGGGGAGAGAAAGACAGACACCTGCAGACCTGCTTCACCGCCTGTGAAGTGACTCCCCTGCAGGTGGGGAGCCAGGGGCCTGAACCGGGATCCTTATGCCGGTCCTTGCGCTTTGCACCACCTGCGCTTAACCCGCTGCGCTACAGCCCGACTCCCAGCTAGTTAACTCTTTCTTTTCTTTGACACCCTCTTTTCCATTTCATTTTCACATTACCATCTCTGAGGATCTGGGTTCGAGTCCCAGCTCCTCTCCACCTGTAAGACAGATGCTTCACAAGTAGTGAAGCAGGTCTTCAGATGTCTGTCACTCTCTCTCCCTTTCCATCTCTCCATACCCTTTCAACTTCTCTCTGTTACATCAAATAACATAGAAAGAATAAACACATAAATTGTCTTTCTTCTAAATATAGCTTCTATAAAAGTGTACCACTTGTGTAAAAATTAAATGATAAGGAATTTATTGAGTGTAATATCAAAACAGAAAAAGGCTCGCTCTAAAATGTAAGTGGTTACCAGTTTTCTGTATAATCTATAAGTATAGATGTGTCCAGAAAGAGTAAATGTCAATCAAGTTTTTCCTTTAAGCAGAGAATTTTTATTTTCCTAAGAGGTGTTCAGTATCCTGAGAGAGGTACAGGTTCTCTCTGCATTTTTCCCCGTTTCCAGGGTTATTACTGTGGCTTGATGCTAGTGCTATAAATGTACCTTTCCAGAAGCCACTTTTTTCTTTTTCCCCCTTCTTCTATTTTTCAACTACAAAGGACAGAGAGAACTTGAGTGGGGAGGAGGAGTGACAGAGGGAGAGCTAAAGAGAGACCTGCCGACCTGCTTCACTTCTGAAGCAGCCGCCCCCCCCACCCCCACCCCCTGGGAGGGAGCAGGGCTAAAACCAGGTTTAGGTGGGGTGGCATGTGTGCTTAACCAGGTGAACCACCACCTGGCTCCCTCTCTGCCTTCTTAATTATATTTCCATTTCTGATCAATGTTTCCACTCAGATGTTTCCATTTTTTAAAGCTTGAGTTTATATTTTTTCAACCTATAGTCTGCCATTACAGAATTTCACACTAGTTCAACTGCCTTTTCATCTAAAGCACTGGATTGAATAACATCAATGTTCATCTGTCAGGCCTCAGGTCTGGAAATCAAGGTGAAGTGAAAAATAGACTCACAGGCAGTGAACAAGCCTTGGCAAGAGGGCCTGCATTCGGGACAGTGTCCCGCAGACCGGGAAGGCTCAAAGTGCAGTCCTGTTCCTAACCTAAGGGCTCCTTTGATTGGTGTTAGGCACAGTTAGATCTGAGAACTTCAAAGAAAGTTGGCCTATCATAAACAACTCAGGAGAATGTATTTACTGAGTCTTCAATTTCACGCCAAACGCAGAGGTGAGAGATCACGTCATCAATCCTGCCTTCTTACTGTCCTCCAAGCTGTTTGACGCTTTGCTTAGAAAGGCCTGGCTATTATCAGAAGGTCCTGGTCAGACCCTTGTCCTTGGGAGCTTTGGCTCCAGACCCTCCTTTACTTGACAGGCAACATGCACTGCCTGGTTCTAGGCGGAGTTCATATCTCATGTCCATAGTTCAGCATAACACTCACAGCCACTCTGTACACAGTCATTTCTTGGGTCCTTCCCTTTCTTGCTCTCAATACATCTTTATTTGCTAAGTACGTGTCAGAATAGTTAAAAATTAGGGGAAAAAAAACAAGGCTGTTTTAATTATGTATTCAAAATTGGTTTTAGATTTCCTAATTTTTCTTTTTTCTTTTATCTTTTGCCTCTAGGGTTCTTACTGGGACTCAGTGCCTGCACTATGAGTCCAGGGCTCCTGGAGGCCATTTTTTCCCATTTTGTTGCCCTTGATGTTGCCATTATTGCTGTTTTTGCCAATGATGATGTTGTTGTTGGATAAGACAGAGAGAAATCAAGAGAGGAGGGGAGACAAAGAGGAGGAGAGATACCTACAGACCAGCTTACCATTTGTGAAGTGAACCCCTGCCGGTGGGAACCAGGGCTCAAACTGGGGTACTAATGTTGATCCTTGCACTCTGCTCCATGTGTGCTTGGTCTGCTGCGCTACAGCCTGACCCCGCGCTCCACTCTTTTTCTTTTCTTCTCTTTTCTCTTCTTTCTTCTTTTTTCTTTTCTTTTTTTTAACCTGAGCTTTGGCTTATGATGAGGGATTGAACCTGGGAGTCTCAGGCATGGGAGTCTGTTTTATTTTACTTTATTTTATTTTATGAGTGATTTAATATTGATTTACAAAACTGCATGTCAACAGAAATATAATGCCATACCATTCTCACCACTGGAGCTCTGAATCCCCGGCCCCTCTGTTGGAAGCTACAGCAGTTTTCCTAAGGCTGCAGACAGGGGTTAACTATTATTTCTACACCTGTCTGTCTGTATTTGTATATAACTGATTTTTTTTAAAGAACACATCTTCTTTTCCTTTCCAAACTACACATAACCCTATGACTGCATCCAAATTCTCCTCTTTTTCCTCTTCTCTTTCTGGGTCCTGATGAAGCTGAAATTCAGAGCCCTCTTATCCTCTTCCTCCTAACATTTCTCCCCAGCTGGGAGTATGGATCAAAATTATTTTGGAGGTGCAGAAGCAGGAAGGTCTGGATTCTGTAATTGCTTCTCCACTCAACATGGGCATTGGCAGGTGGATCCAAACCCCCAGCCTGTTTCTCTTCCCCTAGTGGGGCAGGGCTCTGGGGAGATTGGGTTTCAGGACACACTGGTGAAGTTGTAAGGCCAAGGAAATCAGGATGGGGTCATGACAGGGTCTGCAACTTGGTGGCTGATAGGCAGCAAGATAAAATGCAGGACAAAATGATTAATGAACAAAAACTAAAAAGTAGGCGCCGAGTGGATGAGCATAGGAATCTTAGGCTGGAAAGAAGCTAGGAAGTCCATTCTGGACATGTTCTTAGGGACTGACGACTATTGTGGTGTTTTGCTTGAATGTAACAGCTGACATGAAGTTGGGCAAAAATATTGTCTAAGAAGATGGTGTCAGAGTAGAGAAAAGAGCTTGGAAGTTCAATTAAAGCAAAGAGTAACTTCCATCCCTGGAAAAAAAATCTATGAATAAAATAAACTGTTTACCCCCATCCACTCAACCCAGGGCGTATATATAAATATTTATGTTTAGGACAATAGCCTGGGTAGCTATTAAGTCCTTACTGGTCTGAGTTCACAGATCATCCTGGTCACAGCTGGGAACACTGCAGGCTGCAGTCATTTCTGGACCAGTCTTCTTCAAGTGGCAGAGCACTATGATGCAGTCTCCCTTCAGAGACAGAGGCAGTGCCCACCATTGCTGCTTTATAGTGAGGCCAGGGGCCTGGAAAGGCTTAGAAGAGGGATTATGATGACATTCCTGATGGAAGTAACTAGTGGTGATGGAGAGAGGGATCCATTAGAGGTCTAGGCCCATCATGTGTGTGTGGGAATAGCAAGGATTTCCAGACTAGGGCCCTGGAGGATGAGGTGGTGTGATCTTGACCAAAATGGCCATTATTAAGTGAGCCAGTCTCTTGCCGTTAGGCAACTTCTGTAGTTGTCTCTTTATCTGACAGCTTTAGACTTTTTCCCAGTTGTTTAAGCATTGAGTGTCATTTGTTGAACCCAACCAGAATTAGTTTTTCGGCATCTGTCTTATTGGGCCTTTCTTCTATGTCACCAGGCTAATTTGGTGTAAGTCTCTTGGCTTAGAGAAGTTACGAAGCCTTCTTTAGGCACTTCAACTAGGATTCCAGGTTTATTAGGTCTAATTCTCATCACAGAGTCGCTTTGCATAACCATTATGGTATCTCCCCCACCCTTCCAAAGGTTTTCTTTCATGGATTTTAAGATTTGCATGTTGTTGCAATGATTGAATTTAGGAACTCAGCCGTGCAAGGCATATATCCAACATCTGAGATCCCCCCCCTGCCCTGAAGTTAATGGACGTCTTTCTTTCCTTTTATTTTTGCTATTTTCTCAGAAGTTTTGTGCCTACCCCTCTCGACAGTACAGTCTTTTTTTAGATAGATTCAGACAGAGAAGGAAAGAAATAGAAGATAGAAAAGGAGGAAGATACACCATAGACCTGGTCCATCACTCATGAAGATTGTCTTTTGCTTCTGGTCCCACGTTCAAGGACTTGAACCCACGTCCTCACACATAATGTTGTTCTCTACTGACCCCTAGAGTTTTGTTTATTTATTTATTCATTCATTTATTCATTTTCTTGTAGGGCTTGGTGCTGGCACTATGAATTCACCGCTCCTGGAGGTCTTTATTATTTTGTTTTTTTTCCTTTTATGGGATAGGATAGAGAAATTGGGGGAGGAAATTGAGCAGAAGCAAAAGACACCTGCAGACCTGCATCACCACTTGTGAAGCAACTTCCTTACAGGCAGGGAGCTGGGGACTGGGACTGGGATTCTTGGGTGGGTCCTTATACTTAACGAGTTATATTTAAAACTCAATGTTATTTTAGAATAACCTTTGTGTAATAAAATCATCTTTGTTGTTCACAGCCAATGACTTATAGCAAAAGTATACAGAAATATAATAACTATAATCCCAATATTAAATATTTCTATCATCTCAGAGGGTTCCTTTGTGAATTTTTGCAGTCGATATCCTGTTTTTACTCCCAGCCTTTGAAACACCCATGCTAATTTCTGCAGGGTATGTAATCTAAATTGAATGCTTCTGAGAGAGACAGTGGATTCTATTAGTAGTCATAACTGAGTAGATATATTTAACCCAATGATATTGGGAAAGGTGACTTTCCACTTTAAGTTTGTATTTAAGAAGTAGAAATAGGGAGTCGGGCAGTAGCACAGCGGGTTAAGCGCACGTGGTGCCAAACGCAAGGACTGGCATAAGAATCCGGGTTCAAGCCCCCGGCTCCCCACCTGCAGGGGAGTCACTTCACAGGCGGTGAAGCAGGTCTGCAGGTGTCTATCTTTCTCTCCCCCTCTCTGTCTTCCCCTCCTCTCTCCATTTCTCTCTGTCCTAGGCAACAACAGTGATGACATCAATAACCACAACAATGCTAAAAACAAGGGCAACAAAAGGGAAAATAAATATAAAAAAAATAAAAAAAAAGAAGTAGAAATAAAATCTCCTGAAAGAACACATCAGTGGCATGAAAGAAGTACTGTTTACAATGGTCAGTTAACTAGTAAGGAGGATGATAGGCACAGACAGTGAGGAGAGACATTGAAACAGCCCTTTAGCATTCATGAAGCTGTCCTCTCGTTTCACCCTATGTTTGGAAAAAGGAAAAAAAAATTGGTTGTACCTATAATCCATTTATGGACCCCCTTCTCCAGGACACCCTGAAAGAATTTGATGCCATCATGATATTTGTGTCTCTGTTTATCTCTCCCTTTTTGTCTGGAAAATGTCAGTCTAGAGCTGTGACAATGTTAATACAATGATGAACCAACCAGATTAATTGGAGTTGATAGTAAGATTGATTAAATTAGTGATGCAAAGTGGAAAAGAACAATCTGAAAAATGTCTAGGTCCACCTGGTAGTTAAGTCTTGTTTAGGTTTAATAAGCCACTTACTTGGTATAGCACAAATGTGGAGGTGTTTTCAAATGAAAATATGGTGGTGAATACTCAGTATATATTTAGGGTAAAAAAAAAACACCACAAAGGGGCAGGTGGTGGAGCACCTGTTTGAGCACACATGTTACAATGCATAAAGGACCCAGGTTCAAGCCCCTGGTCGCCACCTACAGAGGGAAAGCTTCACAAGTGATGAAGCAGGATGGCAGGTGCCTCTCTGTCTCTCTTCCTTGCTGTCTTCCATATCCTTCTCGATTTCTCTCTGAATCTAACCAGTAATAAGTAAATAAAATATTTTTTTATTTTTTATTTAAGAAAGGATAAATTAACAAAACCATATGGTAGGAGGGGTACAATTCCACACAATTCCCACCACCCAATCTCCATATCCCATCCCCTCCCCTGATAGCTTTCCCATTCTCTATCCCTCTGGGAGCATGGACCCAGGGTCATTGTGGGATGAAGGTGGAAGGTCTGGCTTCTGTAATTGCTTCCCCGCTGAACATGGGCGTTGACTGGTCGGTCCATACTCCCAGTCTGCCTCTCTCTTTCCCTAGTAGGGTGGGTCTCTGGGGAAGCGGAGCTCCAGGACACATTGGTGGGGTCTTCAGTCCAGGGAAGCCTGGCCGGCATCCTGATGACATCTGGAACCTGGTGACTGAAAAGAGAGTTAACATACAAAGCCAAACAAATTGTTGAGCAATCATGGACCCAAAGCTTGGAATAGTGGAGAGGAAGTGTTAGGGAGGTACTGCAAACTCTAGTGTACTTCTGCTTTCAGGTATATATTTTGCACTAGTTTATGGATACGTGTGAACATAAGCTCTCTCTCACAGAAACTGGTGTGTATCTAGGTTATGGGACTTTGTTAAGAAGTGAACTACCTGAGATGAAATTAGAGTGTACTATAAAAGGAAAGGTCTCACCCGAGTAATGAAGCTGAAGGGTTGTCATTGCACACGTGAAGTCTCTGGACACAGTCTGAGCTGAAGCATGTTGAGGTGGCAATCATTGCATTGATTAGGTTGTGATCAGCAGATGCAATATTATTTGATATGGATTGGAGAGGCATACGGGAAAGTGGTCCCTATCCAAGGGTTCCAGGACTGGGGGAAGTAGAGGTTCTATAGTGGAGATGTGAGGTTCCTGCTGTCTTAGGGTTCAAAAAGACAATCGATAGTTAATGTTATCATCACATTATTTGGTAATTGGGTTAACTTTGAAAAGTCCTTTTGTTAGGGTTTGCTGTACAGTACCCAGTATCTTGTATATAGCTGTGCTATTGGTTGCTTATGATCTACTTGGTCTAGGCTTTTGAGAGAGTCTGCATATCAATTACACAGCCTATATATTGAAAAGATTCAGTTTGTGTTTTAAAAAACTTCGAGACATACAATTAATTTTCCCACTCTCATATTAACTAGTGATTTATATGACTACATTTTACTAAGAGTGTACGTAAACACCATTCCCACCACCAAAAGACTGTGACCCATCCCTCCCACCCACTCCCACCCCCCACTGGCCCAGGAAGCTGCATGTCCACCCCTCACCACAGGGTTTTTACTTTGGTGCCCTACTTACAATTTGGTCAGGTCCTGCTTTTAGTTTCCCTTTCAGATCTTCTTCCTCAACTTCTGTTGATGAGTGGGATCATCTCATACTCATCTTTATCTTTCTGACTTAGCTCACTTAACATAATTCCTTCTAACTCTGTCCAATATGGGTCAGAGAAGGTGGGTTCATTGTTCTTGATAGCTGCATAGTATTCCATTGTGTATATATGCCACAGGTTGTTGGGCACCTGGGTTGCTTCCAGGTTTTAACTATTATGAATTGTGTTGCTATGAACATAGGAGTACACACCTCTTTTTGGTTGGGTGTTATGGAGTCCTTGGGGTATAACCCCAGGAGAGGAATTACTGGATCATATGGAAGGTCCATGTCTAGCCTTCTGAGAGTTTTCCAGACTGCTCTCCACAGAGGCTGGACCAATTGACATTCCCACCAGCAATGTAAAAGGGTTCCTCTGTCCCCACAACCTCTCCAGCATTTGTTGCTGCTGTCCTTTTTGATGTATGCCATTCTTACAGGAGTGAGGTGGTATCTTAGTGTTGTCTTAATTTGCATTTCTCTGACAATCAGTGACCTAGAGCAGTTTTTCATATGTTTGTTAGCCTTTTGAATCTCCTCTGAGGTGAATGTTTTGTTCATATCCTCTGCCCATTTTTGGATGGGGTCAATTGCTTTTTTGGTGCTAAGTTTGCTGAGCTCTTTATGTATTTTGGTGATTAGTTTCTTGTCTGATGTATGGCATGTGAAGATCTTCTCCCATTCTGTGAGGGGTCTCTTTGTTTAATAGTTTCTTTGGATGTGCAGAAGCTTTTCAATTTGATGTAGTCCCATTGGTTTGTTTCTGCTTTAGTCTTCCTTGCAATTGGGTCTTTGAGGTGTAGGTGGGAAACTGTTTTACCAATGTTTTCCTCTAAGTGTTTGATTGTTTCTGGTCTGACATCCAGGTCTTTGATCCATTTGGAGTTGATTTTTGTTTCTGGTGAGATAAAGTGGTTCAATTTCATTCTTCTGCATGTTATAATCCAGTTTTCCCAGCACCATTTATGGAAGAGAGACTCCTTCCATTTAATCCTTTGAGCCTCCTTATCAAAGATTAGATGTCCTTAGGTGTGGGGATTTATTTCTGGGCTTTCAATTCTGTTCCACTGGTCTGTGTGCCTATTTTTTCCAGTACCATGCTATTTTGATGATGATGGCTTTATAATATATCTTAAGGTCTGGGAGGGTGATGCCTCCATTTGTGTTTCTTTTGCTCAAGATGGTTTTGGTAATTCTAGGTGTTTTCTGGTTCCAGATAAATGATTGTAGTGTTTGTTCTATTCTCTTAAAAAAACTTGGTGGAACTTTTATGGGTATTGCATTAAATTTGTATATTGCTCTGGGTAGAATATTCATTTGAATGATATTTATTCTTCCAATCCATGAGCATGGGGTATCTTTCCATTTCTTGGTATCAGTTTCTATTTCCTTGAGTAGCGACTCATAGTTTTCAGTATACAAGTCTTTCACTTCTTTGGTCAACTTTATTCCTAGGTATTTGATTGATTTTGCTGAAACAGTAAATGGGAGTGATTTCTGGATGTCTTCTTCTTCAGATTTAGTGTTTGCATAAAGAAATGCCACTGATTTCTGTACATTGATTTTGTAGCCTGACACCTTGCTATATTGCCTAATAACTTCCAGTAGTTTTCTGCTGGATTCTTTAGGTTTTTCTATGTATACTATCATATCATCTGCAAGTAATGAGAGCTTGTCTTCTTCCCTTCCAATCTGTATTCCTTTGATTCCTTTCTCTTGCCTGATTGCTATGTCAAGAACTTCCAATACTATGTTGAAGAGTAACGGTGACAGTGGACAGCCTGTCTAGTCCCCGATCTGAGGGGGAATGCTTTCAACTTCTGTCCATTGAGTATGATGTTGGCTGTAGTTTTGTTCTATATAGACTCCACTATCTTGAGGAATTTCCCATCTATTCCCATTTTTTGTAGAGTTTTGAGCATGAATGGGTGTTGGATTGTGTCAAAGGCTTTCTCTGCATCTATTGAGATAATCATGTGGTTTTTGGATTTGCTTTTACTGATGTCGTGAATGACATTGATTGAGTTACGGATGTTGAACCAGCCTTGCATTCCTGGGATGAATCCCACTTGGTCGTGATGAACAATCTTTTTGATATGTTGCTGTATCCGGTTGGCCAAGATCTTGTTTAATATTTTGGCATCTATGTTCATCAGAGATATTGGTCTGTAGTTTTACTTTTTTGTTCTGTCCCTATCAGCGTTTGGTATCAGGGTGATGTTGGCATCATAAAAGGTGGAAGGGAGTATTCCTGTTTCTTCAATCTTATGGAAAAGTTTAAGAAATATGGGTACTAACTGTTTCCTGAAAGTTTTGTAGAATTCATTTGTGAAGTCATCTGGTCCAGGACTTTTGTTGTTGGGGAGATTCTTATTAATGGTTTCAATTTCTTTGCCTGTGATTGGTGCATTTAGATTATGTAGTTCATCTTGGTTCAGTTTTGGAAGGGCATATGCTTCTAGGAATTGTTCCATTTCTTCCAGATTCTCGAGCTTGGTGGCATATAGTTCTTTAAAGAAGTTTCACAGAATTCTCTGGATTTCTGTGGTGTCAGTTGTGATATCTCCTCCATCATTTACAATTCTATTATTTTGAGTTTTCTCTCTTTTTTGTTCGGTGAGTCTGGCTAGGGGTTTGTCAATTTTGTTTTATCTTTCAATGAACCAAGATTTGGCTTCATTGATCTTTTGTATGGTTCTTTTATTTTTGATGTTGTTTATTTCTGCTCTAATTTTAGTGATTTCTATCCTTCTGGTTGCTTTAGGGTTCCTTTGTTCCTCATCCTCTATTCCTTGAGGTGTGCAGTAAGGTCATTCATTTGAGCTTTTTCTTGGTGTTTAATATGTGATTATATGGCTATAAGTTTCCCTCTCAGTACTGCCTTAGCTGTGTCCCAAATATTTTGATAGGTTGTGTCTTGATTTTCATTTGTTTCCAGGAACATTTGAATTTCCTGCTTGAGTGAATCTCTGACCCAGTGGTTCTTAAGGAGTATGTTGTTTAGTTTACAAATTCTGTGACTTTTAATAATTTTCTGTTTGTTGTTAAATGTTAGTTTTACTCCACTGTGGTCTGAGAAGATACTTGGGATGGTTTCAACGTTCTTGAGTTTATTGATGCTGTCTTTGTGGCCTCACATGTGGTCTATCCTTGAGTATGTGTTATGTGGATTTGAAAGAAGGTGTATTCCAGTTTTGGGGGGTGAAGGACTCTGAAAATATCCAAGAGGTCTAGTCTGTCAATCTCTTCATTCAATTCTCTTGTATCTTTGTTGGTTCTCTGCTTTGTTGATCTGTCTAAATGTGAGAGTGGAGTATTGAAGTCTCCCACTATTAGTGTATTACTGTTGATGCATTTTTGAAATTCTTTCAGTAAGTGCTTGACGTATTTAGATGGTCCCTCATTGGGTGCATAGATGTTAATAATTGTTAAGTCTTCTTGGCTGATTGATCCTCTAATCATTATGTAATGTCCTTGCCTATCTTTTATTACTTTATTTAATTTAAAATCTATTGTGTCTGAGATGAGAATGGCTGTTCCTGCCCTTTTTTGTGGTCCGTTAGCCTGTATGATAGTTTTCCATCTTTTCAATTTAAGTCTGTGTTTATCTTGTTGTGACAGATGGGATTCTTGCAAGCAACATATGGTTGGCTTATGTTTTCTGATCCATCCCCCCACTCTGTGCCTTTTGATGTGTGAGTGTAAGCCATTGACATTTATTGATATTATGGATTTAATGTATTGTAGTGCCATTGTTCAAAAAAATTTTTTTTGTTTGCTCTGGTCTATTTCCAGTATTATAGTGATGTTCTTAGAATAAATTGTATCTATTGAGTGGGGAAGTTGCTTAAGGTGAAACTGATAATACTAGATGGTGCCCTTGAAAGTAGGTTCTCTCTGCTGCACTCTTGACAAAGGCACTACAACATATATTTTATAATTTCTACAAGTAAAATTATTTTGATACTATGGCACAGTATCTGGCAAATAGTTGGCTTGCAATATCTTACAGAATTTTTTTAAAACTGTTTTATTTGATGGGTACATATCAAGAGAAGAAAGGGATCAAAAAAGAGACAGAGACACCTGCAGTTCTGCTCCACAGCCTCACTGCCCATGAGGCTTTGCCCCTTGCGGGTGGAGACGGGGGCTTGAACCTGAGTCACTGTGCATGTGACCTGGGCATATAAGCAGGTGCGTAGGCGCTATGAGCTTATAGAGGTAACTAAACTTAAACGAGCTTTATTGGTGCTTATAAATATTGTAAATGCAGTCCCATGCGAGTGCATACATTTTCTTTATTTTTTCAAACCTTTTATTGGTGGGGTACTTAATGGTCTACAGTTGAGTTGTTGACAAGTGGGTACCATTCATTCTTCCTGTCCACATTATAGGTGCCCACAAATGGTCTTCACACCCATCAGAGGCTGGGCATCAGGACGCCACTGAGCCTGTTTCTGTCTCTCATTTACCGATGTCCTTTGCTTTGGTGCAATAAACCAATTCCAGTCTAAGTTTCTCTTTTTGTTTTCTCATTCTGTCCTGTGTCTTAAGCTGCTGCGAGTAAGATCACCCGCTATGCTATTCAGCCAGTCTGTTTTGCGTGATCTCACAGGACCCAGCACAGTTAATAAAAATGAGTTAATTTAAAAGTCCCCATAAATTATAGAAAAGGAGATATATTAAAAATAGCCTGAAAATGGCATGAACTCTAGTCACTGTCCGCTACTTTTTGAATCTTTTCCAGGAAAGAAAAATGGATTTGTGCTCAGTTTTTAGACTTCATATGAAGACACTTAACAGGATTCCAGCGAGCTCCACAGGAGGTGGAAAAATCTTTATCATTTCTCACAGCTGAGCCGGCTTCCATTGTGGCTTTTTCAGCCACTCATCTGTTGCTGGAGAGCTGGGTTTCTCCCAAGTTTGGGCTTTTACAGATCATGCTTCTAGGAGTATAGGTGTACGCAGATTTCTTTGGATGGGCATATTTGCTTCTTTTAGTTATATCTCCAAGAGAATAATTGATTTTGTGTAGGGTAGTCCTATTTCTAGCATTCTGAGAATTCTCCAGATTTTTTTTTAACAGAGGTATTTACATTCCCCCCATTGGCAGAAGCCTTCATTTTTCTCCACATCCACCTGTTTCTGTCCTTTCTAATGCATGGCATCGTCACAAGTGTAATGTTATATCTCAGATACAGATGGGAAAAGAAGTCTAACTCTCATTATTTGCGGATGACATGATAGCATACATAGAAAAACCTAAAGAATCCAGCAAGAAGCTCCTGGAAATTATCAGGCAATAGAGTAAAGTGTAAGGCTACAAAATCAACATACAAAAGTCCCTGGCATTCCTTTATGCAAACAATAAGTTAGGAGAAGAAAAAATCCAGAAATCAATCTGTTTTACTGTAGCAACAAAGAAAATAAAATATCTAGGAATCAACCTAACCGAAGAAGTGCAAGGCTTGGGGGGTCAGGCGGTAGTGCAGTGGGTTGGGCGCACGTGGCGCAAAGAACAAGGACCTGCTTGAGGATCCCGGTTCTAGCCCCCAGGCTTCCCACCTGCAGGGGAGTCACTTCACAGGCGCTGAAGCAGGTCTGTAGGTGTCTATCTTTCTCTCCCCCTCTCTATTTCTCTCTGTCCTATCCAACAGTGAACGACATCAACAACAACAATAACCATAACAAGGTTACAACAACACGGGCGACAAAAGGGGGGGGAATGGCTTCCAGGAGCAATGGATTCATGGTGCAGGCACTGAGCCCCAGCAATAACCCTGGAGGCAAAAACAAAACAAAACAAAAAACAAGGTTTGTATACTGAAAGTTAATTATGAGTCACTGTTCAAGGAAATAGAAAAATACACAAAAGAGTGAAAAAAATTCTATGTTCATGGGCTGGGAGAATCAACATCATCAAAATGAATATACTACCCAGATCCTTATACAAATTTAATATAATTCTGCTCAAGATTCCACCCACATTTTTAGGAGAATAGAACAAAAGCTATAAATGTTTATCTGAAACAAGAAAATTTCTAGAATTTCCAAAAGTCTTGAAAAATAATAATTAGAAAAAAGAACATAGTTTCTACTTTTACGCAGAGCACTGCTCAGCTCTTGCATCTGTTGGTGCAGGGGGATTGAACCTGGGACTCTGGAGCCTCGGGCATGAAGTCTATTTGGCATAACATTTATGCTATCTTTTCCAACCTCAAAATGTTATTTTAAATTTCAGAATGTGAGTTGATTTGAATAATTTTGATTGTGGCTTCTGTGATGATTACATATTCTAGATAATGTGACCAAGAAGCACATTTATTTTATCTTACTAGGGTAAGGAAGAGGACACTTTTCGTGTGTGAGTTTATTTTAGAAGTGATAATACAGGCCTAGACCACTATGAAGGCATTGCCTTTCTATTCTGTATTTCATTAAGCGTACAGCTTCACCTATGAAAATAGCAGACATCACCAGTGTGTCCTGAAGCCAGATCCCCACCCCACTAGGGACAGAGAGAGACAGGCTGGGAGTATGGATCCACCTGTCAAACGCCCATGTTCAGCGGGGAAGCAATGACAGAAGCCAGACCTTCCACCTTCTGCATCCCACAATGACCCTGGGTCCATGCTCCCAGAGGGATAGAGAATAGGAAAGCTGTCAGGGGAGGGGATGGGATACGGAGTTCTGGTGGTGGGAACTGTGTGGAGTTGTCCCCCTCTTATCCTACGGTTTCTGTCAGTGTTTCCTTTTTATAGATAAATAATAAAAAAGAACATAACAGACACCATTATTTTCCTAGTAGGAATGGATATTTATGATTTATTATGGTGCTGTGGAATAAAAAATTGATTTCTAAGTTCAAGTTTTTAAAAGAATCAACCATTATTAATATAGTAGTAAACTTATCAGACATTTTTGAATGCCTATCTTATACATGCTGTTGAGTGAATGGCATGCTTTCTTATTAGTTCAAAGTCCTGATGCTCCTGTCTGAAATTAATTGAAAGAACATATAGGGCGGGGGTAGCTAGCATAATGGTTATGCAAAGAGATTCTCATGCCTGAGGCTCCAAAGTCCCAGCTTCAATCCCTTGCACCACCATAAGCCAGAGCTGAGCAATGCTCTGTTAAAGAAATAAAAGAAAGAAAGAATATATATTTTATAGGAGACAGATGAAAAGAACCCAAAGCACTGTTCTTTCTTTCATGGTACTCTGTCTTTGTCTCTTGATTTTTGCCATACAGGGGATTGAATCCAAGATGCACACATACTGTGAACTCTGCAGCTAAGCTACCTCTCCAGCCCTGAAGTTAATTGTAAATCAGCAATCTACCTTTATAGAGTTAAGGTAAGTAAAATGAAAGCTGTGTTGTGTTTTCTGAAGTGGTAGCATGTTTATTCGCTTCCCCACTTTTAGTTTCAGTAAGGTAAAATTTTGCAATAATTACATAATTGTCTTAAGCCAGTGAATTGAAGCCAGAGATATTGTTATGTAACATTTCAATTCATCTTCATCTAGTTTGAAAAATATTCTACTTCAACATGAACAAGATACATTTTCTTACAATTCCAAAACAGAAACAAACAAACAAAAAAACTAATGTGTATGACAGTATCAGAGAGAACAAACTTGCTGGAGATCATGTCGCTGGACGAGTGTTCCCTTGAGCAGTGAAAGCTGCATGTGTATTTTCTATCTTGGCAAGCTTCTCCAAGAACTTGCCTTTCCCTCTCTTGGTGAAATTCCCACAATTATGGTTTTATTCACAATAAGATAAACCTAGATTCAATTCTGTAGGAATTGGTATTATATCAAAATTATGTGTCTCTATCTTTGAGAAAAATTTCAAAGGTATGCATTTTAAGAATAAGCAACCTCTTTAAAGTGAATGCAAAGTGTTTTTCAGAAGACATTAGAAAGCTTGCAAGGCCTTATAAGATAGCAAAGATGAATTTTCCTGAAGAAAACAGTTGCAATAATGAAGCTTCTTGAAGTAGTTGCTTAAGCTTACTGCACTGCTACTGGTCAACAAGGATTGACATGGAGTTAAATATAAACAAACAAATCCTGATTAAGTATGTCTGTCTTAGGATAATCATAGTAAAAGACTATATTATCAGAGAAACCAATGCAATTTGACAAACTAGGAACTATATTGGAATGTGTGGGATATTTTAAAAATATATTATTTACTTTATCTTAATGAGAGAGATACAAAGATGAAGAGTGAGGAAAGGAGGAGAAAGAGAGAGAGAGAGAGAGAGAGAGTCAGAGAGTCATCATAAGCTCTGGCTTATGATGACTGGCTTATGATGCAGTTGGAGTTCGAACCTAGAATCTTCGATCCTCTGGTATAAAAATACTTTAATAACCATGATGTTGTCTCCCCAGCCCCAGTGTTTTGTTTTTGTTGCTCTACTCTTTCCCAGTCGATGCTGAGTTCAATGAAGTCTCATATTTTTATTTATTTATTTTTTATTTAAGAAAGGATAAATTAATAAAACCATAGGGTAGGAGGGGTACAACTCCACACAATTCCCACCACCCAATCTCCATATCCCATCCCCTCCCCTGATAGCTTTCCTATTCTCTAGCCCGCTGGGAGCATGGACCCAGGGTCATTGAGGGTTGCAGAAGGTGGAAGGTCTGGCTTCTGTAATTGCTTCCCCGCTGAACATGGGCATTGAGTGGTCGGTCCATACTCCCAGCCTGCCTCTCTCTTTCCCTAGTAGGGTGGGTCTCTGGGGAAGCGGAGCTCCAGGACACATTGGTGGGGTCTTCAATCCAGGGAAGTCTGGCCGGCATCCTGGGGGCTTCTGGAACCTGGTGACTGAAAAGAGAGTTAACATACGAAGCCAAACAAATTGTTGAGCAATCATGGACCCAAGCTTGGAATAGTAGAGAGGAAGTGTTAGGGAGGTACTCACTGCAAACTCTAGTGTACTTCTGCTTTCAGGTATATATTTTGCAGTAGTTTACGGATACGTGTGAACATATGCTCTCTCTCACAGAACCTGGTCTATATCTAGGTTATGGGACTGTGTTAGAAAGTGATCCACCTGGGATGGAATTAGAGAATGCTATGTCCTAGTGGAATAGCATATGAAAATTGTTAAGTATTTTTTTCTTTGCATTTACTTCATCAACATGTGAGATACTGAGATACTGATTCTTTCACATTCTGAAAGATATATTATATGGGTATTTTGCTAATAAATATGCTCCAGAGAAAACAATTGATAGCTTAAAACCTTCAAGGAATAATACATTTGAAACAAAGTGCCCAAGTGCCCAAGGGCAGATGGATGATTAAGAAGAGTGTGGTGTCCATACAGCTGATCAAAGTCCTACGGGGATCTCCTTTGTGATATCTTGGTCAGAAGTTGAAGGTATCATGTTGAGTGAGACACACCAGAAAGAGAAAGGCCAGTACCAAATGATGCTCAGTGAGATAAATAGATAAATAAACAAACAAAAATGCGACAGCTGCTCTGAAACACATCCTGGCAGTGTAGTACAAATATTAGACCTACATTTCCCAGTGGCCCCAATCACTTCACTCCTGTATGTACCAGTGAATACTGACCAGATTGAAAGTCTAACAAGAATACTGATAGCAGATTTATTTGTCAAAGTATTCCATCCATTCACCTGCTCATCAACCAAGCAATAAATAAACATACTGTGATATAGCTAAATGGTGGGATTTTACTCAGAAATAAATTAAAATGAAAATAGATTTGTGCAAGAACATTCATTAATCTCAAAATACTCGAAGCAAATGAACCAGAAACAAAAAGATGGCAAGGTATTATTTAAACGATAAGCATTCAAGTTAAAATTATATAGGCACTTCCAATAAGTGATTGTCGTCTTGGTGTAAATTTAGCAAGATTAAAGAGAAGTGAAAACGATCAAAATGCTTGCTAGTTTGACAGTGGCAGTAGTTTTTTAATTGGATAACTTAAAAAAAATTAGCCGACAGTATAGAGACTTTGTGTGTTATAAATCCATAGAACTGACTTGAAGATATTTACAACATCTTAGATTATGAATGGCATACATATGACTCCGGCACTAGTGAATACTGAAAAAATTTCAAAGAAAATTATTCTCTGTATTCTTTTTGCTTTTATTGTGGTTTTATTGTGAAAGGTATAATTTTTCTATGTGTTTGTAGATTTTTTTTTAAATTATTTTTACCACTGGGGACTAGAACGTTGCTTTTACAATAACCCCACCCTGCTCAAATTTTGCTTTGTGTCTTCTCTTTCTGTCCTTTTTTTAAAATTTAATAAAAAGGAAACACTGACAAAAACCATAGGATAAGAGGGGTACAACTCTACACAATTCCCACCACCAGAACTCCGTATCCCATCCCCTCTCCTGACAGCTTTCCTATTCTCTATCCCTCTGGGAGTATGGACCCAGGGCCACTGTGGGATACAGAAGGTGGAAGGTCTGGCTTCTGTCATTGCTTCCCTGCTGAATATGGGCGTTGACAGGTGGATCCACACTCCCAGCCTGTCTCTCTCTTTCCCTAGTGGGGCAGGGCTCTGGGGAAGCGGGGCTCCAGGACACATTGGTGGGGTTGTCTGTCCAGGGAAGTCTGATCAGCATCTTGCTGGCATCTGGAACCTGGTGGCTGAAAACAGAGTTAACATACAAAGCCAAACATGTTGTTGACCAATCATGAAATTAAAGGCTGGAATAGTGCAGATGAAGAGTTGGGGGTCCTCCATTTGGTGTTTATGTACACTCCTATTAATTTGAAGTCTGTCCTTATTTCTAAGGTTGTATCTTAAAGTGAGGTCATTTGATATTTTTCCTTCTCCTTTGGCTTATCTCACTTAACATGATTCCTTAGGAGAGATGTGATTTAGAATATTATGAACTAGAACTTCTTTTACGGATATATTTTTAAGTTTTGATTTCAGCTAAATAAAAGTCATCATATATTTACTGAATATTACTCATAATAGAGAAAAATGTGATCTCTTACCCTATGGAATAATAATGGGAGATGCCAGTATTTTTTTTTGAAGAGTGAAGAAGGGTCAGTGAACAACATTATGTGAGCACGGAGATGAGAGGCTAGAACATGTAGGATTCCTAGGCTGCCATGAGGTTTAGGCTTGTCTCTGAAATAAGAAATTATTGAACTCAGAAGCAGGTGTAATTATATGAAAAACCTGCTTTTTAAAAATCATTTTAGTTACAGACTAGAAGTATTCTGAAGGCTGGAAAGTGCAGAAAAAATACAGTCCTTTAGGATAATGTTGCCATCAGTAAAGAAGGAAAGGCTTAATCATGAAGACATGCATCAGGATGATCTGTTACAATTGCAATCTTTGAGCTGGAGACATTTTGCACTCAGATAGTGTGCTGGTCCGCCCCTTCTGTGACTAAAATTCGAGCCTGCCTCCCACCACGTTGAAGGCAGATTTTCTGCCTTTCTGTTTTATGTGGACAAATCAAGCACAGCTGTTTTGATTATTTTTCTTGATTATTTTGCAAGTAATACTTAGTGAATTTCCTGTGACATTAATTAGAAGGCATAAGAAAATAAACTGTGGCAATTTCAGTGTTTCTGAGCCTTAGAAAAAAGGACCCAGGTGATATTATCAAGGAATTATATTGGTAATTGGGTTGAAGCACATAGTGCTATTGTGAATATTTAAATTTGAAGCATATCGCTTTTTCTAAGAAGAGATTAGATATAATAAAGTAGCTGGCTACTTACGTATGGGTTCAGTGAGGAACTTGAAGCTAGAGGACAAAATAAAGAACTTTTGTGTTGAGGGCTGGTGGTTGGGTGGTAGTACAACAGGTTAAGCAAGTGCACAGGGCGGGAAGATCAAGGGTCTGGGTTCAAGCCTCGGCTCCCCACCTGCAGGGGAGTCGCTTCACAGGCGGTGAAGCAGGTCTGCAGGTGTCTGTCTTTCTCTCCTCCTCTCTGTCTTCTCTTCCTCTCTTACCTATCCAATAATAATAACAAGGGAAACAAAGTGGGAAAAATGGCCTCCAGGAGTAGTGGATTCGTAAGTGCAGGCACCGAGCTCCAGGGCTAGCCCTGGAAGAAAAAAACTACTGTGTTAATGACCTATGAATAGGTTTAGGCATAGATGATAAATAATAGACACATATAAGAAATGAACCTTAGATTTTGCCAGTAATTTGTACACTTTTTGCGTGTGTGAACATTCAGTGATATAGGGAAATTAAAATAGTTCTAGATAAATACAAAAATAGTGAGAAATGTCAGTCGTTACCTTTACAGGGAAGCATACGTTGGCAGGTATAACAACAACAAATATTGGAATACTACTCAGCTGTTAAAAATCATGAAGTCATCTTCTTTGCTTCATCCTGGAAGGAATTCCTTCCTTCCTTCCTTCCTTTCTTTATTTCTTTTTTTTTTGGTGAGTGCTTTCTATATTTTGGTAGAAACATAGTGCCTAGTGTGTAAATATCATCCCCTATCCTCTAAGACATCTTTATATGTTGTTGATGGTTCCTGTTACTGTGCATAAGTTTTCTAAATTCATCTAATTTTATTGCATCATTCTGCTTTTGTTTTCCTTGTTGATGAGCTCAAGAGCTCAGAAGACATTTTGGGGCAGGTCCTACACCCTCTGCTACACATTGGCATGGTTTCTGCTTCACTGTGTAATCTTTTAATAACTCTGGGCTGAATTGTGTGCATATTTATAGGGTGATCCTACTCAAATGGCTTGGTGGAAAAATGGAAATGTATACCTCTGACAATACCCACCCCATAAGTCAATATTCCCTCAGGAAAAGCTGGTATCGAAACTGTCAGACGTCGTTGGCGTAGCATGTACATGTCACAACATGGAAGAGCTGGTGTTTGAGTCCAGCCTACCAGGGGAGGCTTCACTCATCCTGAAGCAGGCCTGTCTTTGTCTCTGTCTTCCCCTTCCCTATCAATTTCTCTCCAGTTTAAATGGAACCTATATATAAATAGTGGGCAATTTGTAAAACGTAATAGTACTAGCTATTCTATGCCAATACATTTATGAATATGAAATGATTTCCTTAAATAAAACAAGAGAAAAACATTTAACCCAGAAAACCATATAAAATGTTAACATACCCCCATCACTTAAATTTTAACCCGTAATCAATAAAAAACAACAACTTCTTCCAAAGGCTAATTCCAGACTGAAATGACTTCATTAGCAATTCTCCCCACAGTAAAGAAGAAACCATCACACTACTATGAATGGCATGATCCAATATTTTATTCCATTCTTTCCAGTGGTAGCAAAAAATAAGGTATTTGTAGGTGGGACTTAAGATGCAAAGAAAGGAAAAATGCAGGGAGACATGTAACCAGCTCTGGTTGATTGCAACACATCCAAGGATTCTGAAAGAGGTGGAGTGGAGTGGGGGTGGCGGGAGTTTGTTGAAAGTGTATTCAGAAGCCACTGTCCTGTGGAGGGGGTGGAGGACAGGTTGGAGGAGGATGTGGCATGACACCTATCACGGGGAGATCAACGCTACATGTGTGACAAAGACAGGTAAATCATCATGTCACCCAATGACTCGAAGAAGAAGCATCATAGTTCCTAGTTACTGCTGAACATTCACAATTCAGTGATATTCAAATTCATCATAAGACCAGAACACATAATATCCACATGTAAAATAATCAACCCACACAAAAAGAATCTGAGTCTATTGTAGTCCACACTCAAGATTCAGGCATTGTCGGTCACATGACAGCTCACTGAACTCATTCATATTATACATACACATATCCTGGTTAAGTGGGAAACGGAGGTGAATACCCTCTTAGGCTGGGAGAGTCAGGATGATTGAGCTTTCTTGTTCAAACACCTTAACAGAAATTACCACAGAGGTCATTTTAATTAAATTCCAGGTGTTGACACACACACACACACACACACACACACACACACACACACACACACACACTTTACTATTTCATATAGTCTTTTCTGGAAGCTCCAGTAAACTTTGAGGACATTATTATAGAAAAATTTGTACAGAGTTTCAAAGCACTTGCTGACATTTATAATCATATTTACCCTAAATTATTTTTTATAAATCATTACTAATCAACAACTTAATAGTTTCTTTGCTATTTCAGAATATTAATGTTTTTGCTTGTAATTAGTTTTTAGTTCATTTGTTGTGGCAGTTAAATTTTGCATTTGTTATACCAAATTAACCTTTAAGGATGCTCTAAAATAAAGTAAATCTATCTATCACTTTCTTTTTTATGTTTTAGTACTCATAGATCAGGCTCACCACCTAAAACGGGTGATTTTTTCTCCTTTTCACTGACCTGCCTTTGAAAAATGCCACATTGGTTTAAATCTAAAATCATGACTGTGAAAATTCATTTTATGTTTCAGATTGTAGTGTATCTTCTTTAGATCCAGGGGCTGGAACCTGGGTCCTTGTGCATTGTTACATTGTGCTTAACCAGGTGTGCCTCCACCCAGCCCCTGTGGGATTTTTATAAAGCAAAGGAATGGAGAATGGCAAATAAAGGCAAATCCTGAGATGTGATGTAAAACTGAGCCTGGGGTATGAGAGTCTGTTCTCATAACCATTAGGCTACATCCTCCACCCCAGTTTGAGAAATCCTCAAATATTAATATAGACTTTATATTATAACACATATATGCATGATACAAGTGTATTCTTCTCTAAGTGAAAAACTGCTAGGTCAGCCATATTGTAACTAGTGCATATATATTTTGGCCTTTGTGTAAGAGTAATCTATTACCTCAGTAAATCACTGATTTAATTTTGCTATCTCTGTGTCAATGTAATTTAAATGATTAATCTAAATATTCTCTCCAGTACCTACAGAAATAAAACTTACTTGACCTGAGCGGGGGGAGGGGGTTGGCAGACATATTACGTAAGGTCTCGAAATCGGTTGACCTTTCCTAGCCAATGTTAACTGACTTCCAGGTCGTTAAAAAACCAAACCTGAGATCAAGGCAGTTTCTACAAGTCAATACACTGCAATATATGCTGTTGTTGTTTGTTTGTTTGTT
Organism: Erinaceus europaeus; assembly: GCF_950295315.1. Taxonomy (NCBI): domain Eukaryota; kingdom Metazoa; phylum Chordata; class Mammalia; order Eulipotyphla; family Erinaceidae; genus Erinaceus; species Erinaceus europaeus. The sequence goes on from NC_080177.1 coordinate 83,169,452, forward strand.
TTTCCAGAGCACTGTTCAGCTCTGGTTGGTAGTGGTTCATGGAGGATTGAACCTGGGACATTAGAGCCTCTGGCATGAAAGTCTTTACTGTTATAAACCATTATGTTCTCTACTCTGGCCCCAAGATAATGGTTTAAGTCTTGTTAAAATTAGAACAAGTTTCAGTTCTATAATGTCTCTAACTCTCTTCCTTTCTATGTCTAAAAGAAAAAAAAAACATTCACTCAAAAGAGTGAACTCCTGGAATTCAAATAAATACAGAAACCAATTAATGTTTGCTAAGTATTATCCAAGCAAGGGTTTTATTGATTTTCAATGTTAATGAGACAAACTTATGTGACAAAGGCACTAGTAATATAATCTGTATAAAGCACATGGTTTTGGTTGAGAAAACTATGGTTAGACAGTCACAGGAACTTAGCCCTTGTAAATTTCCTCTGAATACTGTTTCAATATTTGTTAATTCAGTGTTGATGGAACTTTATAGATTATAGATCTATCTTAAATTAGTAACAGGTACACACACTGGGGGAGTTAGTAGTAGTTTTTCCATCTATTTGATATTCTAGAGGATGACAAACTCATATTTTTAAAAATATATTTATTTATTTCCTTTTGTTGCCCTTGTTTTTTATTGTTGTAGTTATTGCTATTGTTGTTGTTGGATAGGACAGAGAGAAATGGAGAGAGGAGGGCAAGACAGAGAGGGAGAGAGAAAGAGAGACACCTGCAGACCTGCTTCTCCGCCTGTGAAGAGAGTCGGTGGGGAGCCGGGGCTCGAACCTGGATCTTTAAGCCGGTCCTTGAGCTTTGTGCCACCTGCACTTCACCCGCTGCGTTACCGCCTGACTCCCGATAAACTCATGTATTTAAACAAACTTTTATAGAAAGGCAATCAGAACCAATCTAAAGATTTTATTCATGAGAGGGAGAGAGGGGCGGGGGCAGGTCAAAGCAGGATTCTCAGCACATGTGCTCCTGGGTATCAAACAAGGAACTTCAGGCATGAAAGCTCACTGCTCTGCTGGTTAAGCTAATCCCTCTGTCAGCAAATACTCCATGATTTTGCTTGTCAGGCCCAGTGTTAGACACTAGTAGAGAGGAAACAAATGGATTAAGCCCTCAAGCAGCTCAAGAGTTCAAAAGAGAAGACTGGGCAGTAGCACAGGTGGTTGGTTAAGCTCCAAGGACCGGCGTAAGGACCCTGGTTCAAGCCCCTGGATGGCCATGAGGATTAGTGGATTTGTAGTACAGGCACCAAGCCCCAGCAATAGCACTGGAGGCAATGGATGAATGAATGAATGAATGAATGAATGAATGAATGAATGAAAAAAGAGTCCAAAGGAGGCATTTAATTCCAATTAAGTATTTTCAAAATTTGAACAATACATTTTCAAGTGCAGTATTACTATTAGTGATGCTATATTCCAAAAGCCTCGAAAGTTTATAAAATTTGAGAATCTTAGCAGTCTGCTGATAGCGAAGCCGGTTTAACCTCTTATACTGCAGAATGTTTTCTTCAAAATGTCTGACTCCGTATTTTATTTCTTGTAGCATTTTATTGTGGGGCTAATGCTTTACAGCACAGCTATTGAAATATGGGTACAGATTCTTTTTTTTTCTTTTTTCTTTATTTAAGAAAGGATTAATTAACAAAACCATAGGGTAGGAGGGGTACAATTCCACACAACTCCCACCACCCAATCTCCATATCCCATCCCCTCCCTGATATCTTTCCCATTCTCTATCCCTCTGGGAGCATGGACCCAGGGTCATTGTGGGATGCAGAAGGTAGAAGGTCTGACTTCTGTAATTGCTTCCCCGCTGAACATGGGCGTTGAGTGGTTGGTCCATACTCCCAGTCTGCCTCTCTCTTTCCCTAGTAGGGTGGGTCTCTGGGGAAGCTGAGCTCCAGGACACATTGGTGGGGTCTTCAATCCAGGGAAGCCTGGCCAGCATCCTGGTGGCATCTGGAACCTGGTGATTGAAAAGAGAGTTAACATACGAAGCCAAACAAATTGTTGAGCAATCATGGACCCAAAGCTTGGCATAGTGGAGAGGAAGTGTTAGGGAGGTACTCACTGCAAACTCTAGTGTACTTCTGCTTTAAGTTATATATTTTGCACTAGTTTATGGATACGTGTGAACATATGCTCTCTCTCACAGAAACTGGTTTATATCTAGGTTTTGGGACTTTGTTAGAAAGTGAACCACCTGAGATGGAATTAGAGTATACTATGAAAGGAAAGGTATCACCCGAGTAATGAAGCTGAAGGGTTGTCATTGCACATGTGAAGTCTCTGGACACAGTCTGAAGTGAAGCATGTTGAGTTGGCCATCATTGTGTTGATTAGGTTGTGATCGGCAGATGCAATATTATTTGATATGGATTGGAGAGGCATACGGGAAAGTGGGCCCTATCCAAGGGTTACAGGACTGGGGGAAGTAGAGGCTCTATAGTGGAGATGTGAGGTTCCTGCTGTCTTAGGGTTCAAAAAGACAGTCGATAGTTAATGTTATCATCACATTATTTGGTAATTGGGTTAACTTTGAAAAGTCCTTTTGTTAGGGTTTGCTGTACAGTACCCAGTATCTTGTATATAGCTGTGCTATTAGTTGCTTATGATATACTTGGTCTAGGTTTTAGAGAGTCTGCATATCAGCTACACAGCCTATATATTAAAAAGATTCAGTTTGTGTTTTGAAAAACTTCGAGACATACAATTGATTTTCCCCCTCTCGTATTAAGTAACTAGTGATGTATATGACTACATTTTACTAGGAGTGTACATAAACACCATTCCCACCACCAAAAGACTGTGACCCATCCCTCCTGCCCACTCCCACCCTCCACTGGCCCAGGAAGCTGCATGTCTACCCCTCACCACAGGGTTTTTACTTTGGTGCCCTACTTACAATTTGGTCAGGTCCTGCTTTTAGTTTCCCTTTCAGATCTTCTTACTCAACTTCTGTTGATGAGTGGGATCATCCCATACTCATCTTTATCTTTCTGACTTAGTTCACTTAACATAATTCCTTCTAGCTCTGTCCAAGATGGGTCAGAGAAGGTCGGTTCATTGTTCTTGATAGCTGCATAGTATTCCATTGTGTATATATACCACAGCTTTCTCAGCCACTCATCTGTTGTTGGGCACCTGGGTTGCTTCCAGGTTTTAGCTCTTATGAATTGTGCTGCTATGAACATAGGAGTATACACCTCTTTTTGGTTGGGTGTTATGGAGTCCTTGGGGTATAACCCCAGGAGAGGAATTACTGGATCATATGGAAGGTCCATGTCTAGCCTTCTGAGAGTTTTCCAGACTGCTCTCCACAGAGGCTGGACCAATTGACATTCCCACCAGCAATGTAAAAGGGTTCCTCTGTCCCCACATCCTCTCCAGCATTTGTTGCTGCTGTCCTTTTTGATGTATGCCATTCTTACAGGAGTGAGGTGGTATCTAAGTGTTGTCTTAATTTGCATTTCTCTGACAATCAGTGACCTAGAGCAGTTTTTCATATGTTTGTTAGCCTTTTGGATCTCCTCTGAGGTGAATGTTTTGTTCATATCCTCTGCCCATTTTTGGATGGGGTCATTTGCTTTTTTGGTGCTAAGTTTGCTGAGCTCTTTATATATTTTGGTGATTAGTTTCTTGTCTGATATCTGGCATGTGAAGATCTTCTCCCATTCTTTCAAAGAACCATCATTTGGCTTCATTGATCTTTTGTACAGTTATTTTCTTTTCATGTTGTTTATTTCTACTCTAACTTTAGTGATTTCTGTCCTTCTGGTTGCTTTAGGGTTCCTTTGTTCCTCTTCCTCTAAGTCATTGAGGTGTGCAGTACAGTCATTCATTTGAACATTTTCTTGGTGTTTAATATGTGATTGTATGGCTATAAGTTTTCCTCTCAGTACTGCTTTAGCTGTGTCCAAAATATTTTGATAGGTTGTGTCTTCATTTTCATTTGTTTCCAGGAACATTTGAATTTCCTGCTTGAGTGAATCTCTGTCCCAGTGGTTCTTAAGGAGTATGTTGTTTAGTTTCCAAATTCTGTGACTTTTAATAATTTTCTGTTTGTTGTTAAATGTTAGTTTTACTCCACTGTGGTCTGAGAAGATACTTGGGATGGTTTCAATGTTCTTGAATTTATTGATGCTGTCTTTGTGGCCTAACATGAGGTCTATCCTTGAGTATGTGTTATGTGGATTTGAAAAGAAGGTGTATTCCAGTTTTGGGGGGTGAAGGACTCTGAAAATGTCCAAGAGGTCTAGTCTGTCAATCTCTTCATTCAATTCTCTTGTATCTTTGTTGGTTCTCTGCTTTGTTGATCTGTCTAAATGTGAGAGTGGAGTATTGAAGTCTCCCACTATTATTGTATTACTATTGATGTATTTTTGAAATTCTTTCAGTAAGTGCTTGACGTATTTAGATGGTCCCTCACTGGGTGCATAGATGTTAATAATTGTTAAGTCTTCTTGGCTGATTGATCATCTAATCATTATGTAATGTCCTTGCCTATTTTTATTACTTTATTTAATTTAAAATCTATTGTGTCTGAGATGAGAATGGCTGTTCCTGCCCTTTTTTGTGGTCCGTTAGCCTGTTTGATAGTTTTCCATCCTTTCACTTTAAGTCTGTGTTTATCTTGTTGTGACAGATGGGATTCTTGCAAGCAGCATATGGTTGGGTTATGTTTTCTGATCATCCCCCAACTCTGTGCCTTTTGATGGGTGAGTGTAAGCCATTGACATTTATTGATATTATGGATTTAATGTATTCTAGTGCCATTGTTTGCTCTGATCTATTTCCAGTATTATAGTGATGTTCTTGTTTATAAGAGGTCTTTTAGAACCTCTTTCAGGGCTGGCTTGGTGATGGTTGCCTCCTTTAACTGTTGTTTGTCTAAGAAGGTTTTGATCCCTCCATCTAGTTTGAATGAAAGTCTAGCAGGATATTTTATCCTTGGTTGAAACCCTTTTTCATTCAGGGCTCGATAGATATCTTGCCATTCCCTTCTGGCTTTTAGAGTTTGAGTGGAGAAGTCTGAAGATAATCTTATGGGTTTTCCCTTGTATGTGACTTTTTGTTTCTCTCTTGCAGCCTTTAGGATCCTTTCTTTATCCTTACTTCTTCTCATTGTGACTATGATGTGTCTTGGTGTCTTCAGGTCTGGGTTGATTCTGTTTGGTACTCTCTGGGTCTCTTGAATCTTGATTTCCTTTCTGTTATTCAGGTCCGGATAGTTTTCTTCTATTATTTCCTCTAGAATGTTTGCTTCCCCTTCCTCTCTTTCTTCCTCTGGCAGGCCAATTATACGAATGTTACTTCTTTTGAGATCATCCCATATGTCTCTGTTGTTGTTTTCAGTGTCTCTCAATTTCTTTTTAAGCTCTTTCACCTCGTTCTTAGTTTTCTCTAACTCATCCTCTGTCTGACTAATTCTGTTTTCTGTTTCTGTTAGTCTGCTTTCCCTTGCCTCAGCTTCTTTCTTCATTACAGCTATTTCAGCGTTCAGTTCTCTAATTGCCTCAAGATAATCAGTATTTTCCTTGGGGGTCTCGTCTGTTGTTTCCCTAATACTGCCATTCCTTTCCTCCAATGTTGTTTTCATTTCTGTGATTAATAAGTTTCTTATTGCTTGCATACTTTTCTTATCTATGGTTACTTCTGGCTGATTTGTAGTTTCTTCTGGGCTCTTGTCTTCATTCATAGGAGTAGCAGTTTTATTTATTTTTGATCTACCCATTATTTTGATTTATGTGTTTCTTTTTTTTATGCTCTGTTGTTCCTCAGTTGTTGTGTCTTGAGTACAAGCAACATTTTGCTAAATACCTTTATGATAATTGCACTCACCAACCTCAGGAATTACAATAGCAACTGAAGCAAGTATTGAAGCAGTTTAATCACTACCAGTTAGCCAAACAATATCTCCAGTCCATGAAAAAATAGTAGCCAAATCCCAGTGAAGAAGAAAGAGAAAAGAAAGAAGGGATAGCAAGAATAGACAGTTATGCAAATCTACTACCCACTGTATAATCTAGGGGTAACAAGATGGGAAAGGGAAGTAGAGCAGAGATACACACATAGAGAGTCCACTCTGAGTCAGATTTCTTCCCCAAAATAATTCACAAATTCAGAAAGGCAAAGAAGAAGGAAGAAGTGTATGACAAGATAAAAAAAAAAAGAAAAAAGAGACAAGAGAGAGAAAAGAGAAACGATAAGAAAAAGCTGTAATTAAAGAGCAGTGAAAGGAAAGTTTTTTATTACTTTATTTTAAATTTAATTTAATGTAATTTTTTTAATTAGCTAGGAGGAGGAGGGAGGGGAGAGTCTGTAGAGGAGGCAGGAGTAACGAGACAAGTTCCTCCCACAATAGATAAGATGCCCACTACTCTAGCAATGAAAGATACCCTAAGAGTTAATTCTGATCAACCTAAAGGGGGCAGGGAGATATATGCCTTTATATAATATTAGTAATAAAATAGAGCAGGCTAAAAAAAAAAAAAAACCCTGTCCCAGATTACCTCAAACCTCATGATCAGAGGCAGCTGATTGTTAAGAAAGAGAAAAAAAAAAAAAAAAAACCTCAGGACTAGACAAGGATAGCTGAAATAGACAGTTAAGCAAATCTACTATCCACTGTATATTCTAGGGGTAGCTAAAGGAGGAAGGGAAGTTGAGCAGAGATATTCGCAGTGAGAGTCCAACTCTGAGTCAGAATTCTTCCCCAAAATAATTCCCAAATGTGTATCAGTGAATTCAAAAAATCACACTGTTTGGTGGTGTGGGGGCTGGGGCCTGTGGCTTTGGAACCTGTAGGATTAAGGAAGAAAGGATGGCAAGAATGAGAAAAAGAGAAAAAAAAGAAAGAGAGAGAGAAAAAAGAAAAAGATAAGATAAAGAACAGTCATAAAAGAGTGGTGAAAGGAAAGAGTTTATTTATTTATTTATTTATTTATTTATTTATTTTTAATTATTTAATTAGCTATGCAGGGTGAGGTGTGGGGGTTGGCTACTTAGAAAGAAAAAAGGCCAGAGGTTTCAGAAGGGTATAGACTTAGAATGAATGATACTCCCTGGTGGGACAGGAATCTTGGTAAAGACAGAAGCTCAGCAGGAGAGCCTGCTAGGAGCTGGTCCCCAGGGACTGGTTATGGGGGGTGGAGGGGCAGGAGGTATGCTTAATAATTTAAAAGAAAGAAAAATTTTTTTCCCTTTTTTCCTACTCTATATTTTAACCCAAATTAAGTTATAGTCACCTCCTCGGTGTCACCGCTAGGACCCCTATTGACTGGCCTGCTAAAGGCAGAAAATCCTACCGTTTCCAGAAGATGTGGTCAGAGCTCAAGCCACTAGCAGCTTCTCAGTCCGCCATCTTCCGGGAACCTGGGGTACAGTTTCTTATCTTCTTGTGATAGGTGTCTGCAAAACACTAATAAGGCAAGTTTTACTTATTGCTTTTGTATACAAGTTTACCTTGGGATTCTAAAGGTAACAGTAATGTAATTAAAAGGGTCCTTTTTTATCCTGGGCCTACTGATTTAATATAAATGTATCAAGTTCTTACAGTTGTGTTATTAGTTAAACAGGCAGCATTAGACAAGAATAGGTAAATACTTGTAATTAAATATTTCAGGGAGTCGGGCGGTAGTGCAGCGGGTTAAGCGCAGGTGGTGCAAAGCGCAAGGGCCAATGTGAGGATCCTGGTTCGAGCCCCCAGCTCCCCACCTGCAGGGGAGTCGCAACACAGGTGGTGAAGCGGGTCTGCAGGTGTCTGTCTTTCTCTCTACCCCTCTCTGTCTTGCCCTCCTCTCTCCATTTCTCTCTCTCCTATCCAACAGTGATGACAACAACACCAATAATAATAACTACAACAAGGACAACAAAAGGGAAAATAAATAATAATAAAAAATTTTAAAAAATTATTTCAGACAGGGCCAGGTGGTAGCAGACCTGGTAGAACAAACATGTTACCATGAACTGGTACCTGGCTGGGTTCAAGCCCCCAGTCCCCACCTGCAGGAGGGAGGGCTTCACAAATGGTGGAGCAGTGTCTCTTTATGTCTTTCTGTCTCTATCAGAAAAAAAAGCAAAAGGAGACAGTGGCCACTGGGAATTGTGGAATGGTTTTTCCATCACAGAACTCTAGCAATAGCCCTGGTGGCAGACGGGGCTGGGGGTTGTGGGGGAGGGTAAGGAAAGGAAGAGAAGAAAAGAAAAAGAAAGAAAGAGAGAGAGATTGATTGAGAGAGGAAGTAAGGATAGAAGGGAGGGAGAGAGAAGCTTTCAGTCTTGTCTTAGACTATGATCTAGTTTAATATGAAGCTCGGATATCAAAGGTAAATACAAAGAAATTTGAAAACTTCGTTGACTTTTGCTCACAATGTTCCTCTGGATAAAAACTGAGGATTTATATTTCAGGGGATATTTGATAAGAACCATGACCTGTGATACCTTCCTCATTCTCAAGGTGTCAGCTGTCATCTTTGGCAGTCATTATTCATATTCAGACATGCAAAGGCATCTAACAGTTTTATTCTAAACATAAGTCTATGTTGATTTTTATTATTCTTTGCAGGGTAATTGTGTTTTGAGTAGCTTGTTAAATCAGGCACCTCAAACCTCTGTGCATTAACCTTGTTGTAATTTGCTATTGTTTACTAATTACTATTGATTATGCCATGGGAGGTGAGGAATGTAACCAAATTTGCATTTAAATAAGTCAATTTTGAGTTCATCATTAAAAAAACACATATGAGGTTTGTTTCCCATGGCTTATAAAAGTAATTTATTATATATTTAGTATGTTTCATTTCTTTTTAAAATTTATTTTATATATATTTTATTTTTTTATTTAAGAAAGGATAAATTAACAAAACCATAGGGTAGGAGGGGTACAACTCCACACAATTCCCACCACCAGAACTCCGTATCCCACCCCCTCCCCTGATAGCTTTCCCATTCTCTAGCCCTCTGGGAGCATGGACCCAGGGTCATTGTGGGTTGCAGAAGGTGGAAGATCTGGCTTCTGTAATTGCTTCTCCACTGAACATGGGCGTTGACTGGTCGGTCCATACTCTCAGTCTGCCTCTCTCTTTCCCTAGTAGGGTGGGTCTCTGGGGAAGCTGAGCTCCAGGACACATTGGTGGGGTCTTCAATCCAGGGAAGCCTGGCCGACATCCTGATGACATCTGGAACCTGGTGACTGAAAAGAGAGTTAACATACGAAGCCAGACAAATTGTTGAGCAATCATGGACCCAAAGCTTGGCATAGTGGATAGGAAGTGTTAGGGGGATACTCACTGGAAAATCTAGTGTACTTCTGCTTTCAGGTATATATTTTGCACTAGTTTATGGATACGTGTGAACATAAGCTCTCTCTCACAGAAACTGGTGTATATCTAGGTTTTGGGACTTTGTTAGAAAGTGAACCAGCTGGGATGGAATTAGAGTATACTATGAAAGGAAAGGTCTCACCCGAGTGATGAGGCTGAAGGGTTGTCATTCCACACGTGAAGTCTCTGGACACAGTCTGAAGTGAAGCATGTTGAGTTGGCCATCATTGTGTTGATTAGGTTGTGATTGGCAGATGCAATATTATTTGGTATGGATTGGGAGAGGCATACAGGAAAGTGGGCCCTATCCAAGGGTTCCAGGACTGGGGGAAGTAGAGGCTCTATAGTGGAGATGTGAGGTTCCTGCTGTAATTTGGTCAGGTCCTGCTTTTAGTTTCCCTTTCAGATCTTCTTACTCAACTTCTGTTGATGAGTGGGATCATCCCATACTCATCTTTATCTTTCTGACTTAGCTCACTTAACATAATTCCTTCTAGCTCTGTCCAAGATGGGTCAGAGAAGGTGGGTTCATTGTTCATGATAGCTGCATAGTATTCCATTGTGTATATAGACCACAGCTTTCTCAGCCACTCATCTGTTGTTGGGCACCTGGGTTGCTTCCAGGTTTTAGCTCTTATGAATTGTGCTGCTATGAACATAGGAGTACACACCTCTTTTTGGTTGGGTGTTATGGAGTCCTTGGGGTATAACCCCAGGAGAGGAATTACTGGATCATATGGAAGGTCCATGTCTAGCCTTCTGAGAGTTTTCCAGACTGCTCTCCACAGAGGCTGTACCAGTTGACATTCCCGCCAGCATGTAAAAGGGTTCCTCTGTCCCCACATCCTCTCCAGCATTTGTTGCTGCTGTCCTTTTTGATGTAAGGCATTCTTACAGGAGTGAGGTGGTATCTTAGTGTTGTCTTAATTTGCATTTCTTATCACTTGAAAATGTCCATTATTAGTAGTGCATTTTTCTTGCTTTGTTTTTATTGTTTAAATGGTATACGTTTATTTTCTGAGGAGGAGAGAGTGTCTAGGGTAGGGACTGAATTTAGTGCATATCCTGCATTCTTCCTGATGATTCACTTAGGCACTGTTTGATTTATTTTCATAATACTGCAGTCCTGGACCAATGGAAATGTTTGTTGTGTATGTTATTCTATTCTGTAGAATAGACCCTCAAGCATCATAGTTCCACACATCAAAAGTTATAGTGCCTGTGTACCAGTGGAAACCAACAGTTTGATTCCGTAAACACTAATAACAGCAAACACCTAGACATCATAGTAAAGACCTAAGAGTTGTTGTTCTCAACTCTCTACTAACTCATTTAATCAAAAAAGATATTAAGAGATTTTTAAGCTTCCCAATTGACACATAAAGGAACTGAGTCAAGCTGAGGGCAAAGATCAAAGCTCCAGGAGTTTGTTGAATCTGTGCTCATCTTACCCTTTATACTAGAGAAATCACTCTTGAGTTTATTATCTCACTGACTTCACAATAACCCGGTGAAAAAAGCCACTTAGCAACTTCTCTGGCATCTCCCCCTTTGGAATCCAGTTTGATTTGCTTTCTCTAAATCATAGTTTCAGTTATGCCTGTGGCTCACAGAATTCAATTTCCCCGACTTCCAACAGGAGACTGAACGACATGGTTGATTCATTTTTCTAGAATGTATGGCCCACGGTCATCCCACAAACACTAGTTTCTGCTGCCATTCCTGTGCATGGCAGTTTTTACTGTAAGTTTAAAACAAATGAACGTGTTTGGAAAAGTTAAAATGGCATTAAAATTCATTAAAAGGATCTAGGAACATTTCATAAAATCCTAAAGAAGAGATGTAGTCATAGGATATCAAAATCGAGAAACAGAAATGGTAAAATCAAACCCTTAATATTTCTTGTCCGTCACTCTCTTTATGAAATGGTGTATCATCTTACGTTTTAGTTACCCAGCGTTTTTCTTATTATTTTCCTTTTAAAATGGACTTGTGCTCTGTTTCTGGATGCCTGGCACCAAATGGTCATCCACGATTTCCAGATCACATGGCTCCAGTATCTGACTTAACAAGTTTCCCTAACATCTTGGAACCCCAAGTCTAATCCCTAAGCGGAAAGCATATGCATGGAGCTCTTTGAGGACACATATGTCTCTGAAGTGTCTAATGTTGAATTTCTATGTATATGAATCCACTTTTCCACACAAATTCCTTTACGTTGTGGATGCCACCAAAATAGGTAACAGGGTTGGTTACCCATAGAAGTCTAATGTGGAATGAAAATATAGAATTGTTTGTGTTACTTTAGAAGATAAACAATTAGGGATTTTGTTGTTTTTGTGTTCTCTCCAGGGTTATTGCTGGGGCTCAGTGCCAGCACTATGAATCCACTGCTCCTGGTGGCCATTTTTTCCCATTTTACTGGATAAGACAGAGAAAAATTGAGAGAGGAAAGGGAGATGGAGAGGGAGAAACAGAGAGTGTTAAAATTCGGTGGCTCCAGCTGGCCGGGCTAGCTTCACGGGCGGGTAACAGAGACGACCAGACACACGGCTGGGCAGGGAAGCTGTATTTCTTTATTCAGGAACAACGATTCACAAACTAACCCAAACTAATCACCAAACAGAACTCTGCTGCCTCTTTCTCCTGCGCCGGCACCAAGCGCTCTCACTCTTGAACTCTGGAACTCTGCAACTCTGGAACTCTGGAACTCTGGAACCCTCTTGGGGTTCCTTGGGGCGGGGCCAAGCGGGCCCGTGAAATTAGCAGGACTGATCCAAATTTTCTTGGCAGGGGGAGAGCTAGAACAACCCAATGTAAAGCATACAACAAGAGAGGTATCTGCAGACCTACTTCACCTCCTGTGAGGCTTCCCTCCCTTGCAGGTGTGGGCGGCAGAGGCTCAAATTCAGATCCTTGCACTTGGTACTATGTGCGCTTAATGCAGTGCACCACTGTATGGTCCCCAAAAGATAAACAATTAATCAAGTCAAATCACTGACCTGATGTCACATGACAAGGAGAGAAGACCTTTGTGTAGAAAAAGTTTGTTTTTTAACTTAGAACTGCTGACCTTTTATTTATAGAAGTTTTTAACTTTTATTTATTTGTTTGTTTTTGATTTATAACGAGATAGAGATTCACACAAAGAGAAAATAAGCACTGCTCAGTTACACCTTATTGTGGTGCTGGGAGTTGGACCTGGGACTTCAGAACCTTTGGCAAGAAAGTCTTTCGCAGAACCACTGTGCTGTCTCCCTCACCCAGAATCTTGCCTCTCTATACTACAGGGATGCTTTGCTCAGAGGATATGGATGGTATTCTAGGCCTATAGCATAGAGTATGCTAATCCAGGTCTTCAGAAAAAGAATATAAAGAAATTGTTAAATTTGGAAAGTAAGCCTAGCCATTCAACGATTAAACACTCCAGACATAAGTAGCTTAGTCGTGTGGTTTTTTGTTTGTTTTTGTTTTTTTCGTACAGTAGTATAATTTTATTGAGGAATTGTTGGCTCACACAGTTGTTGCTAAATGAATATATTTTCACATTTTCTCAAGAAATGTGTCAGTCCACCTCACATCAGGAACAGGATCACAACATGTCACCATACACAAAAGTCAATTCAAAATGAATTTCAATCTTGGTTGTTAAATCGGAAACCATGAGCTACAAAACAGATGACAGCAGCATAAGACTGCATGGCATCTGCTTCACAGAAGTCTTCTGAACTTTGAGTGCACCAACAAGGAGAGATCAAAATTGAGAGGGGAAATTGAGGGGAGATAGGGAGGGAGAGAGACAGACACCTGCAGAATACTTTACTACTGTGAAGTGCACCCCTCAAAGCCCTATGAAGGTCAGGAGCTGGGGCTCGAATCTGCCCCAGTTAATCACTTTCTGGGAGTTGGGCGGTTGCGCAGTGGTGTTGTATGCTTTACATTGGGTAGTTCTCCCCCGCCAAGAGAATTGAATCAGTCCAGTTAGTTTCGCGGGCCTGCTTGGCCTCGCCCCGAAGGAACCCCGACAGAGTTCCAGAGTTCGAGAGTAAGAGAGAGTGCTTGAGCCACTGCAAAGAGACAGGAGAGTTCTGTTTGGTGATTAGTTTGGTTTAGTTTATGAATCGTTGTTCCTGAATAAAGAAATACAGCTTCCCTGCCCAGCCGTATGTCTCTGTTCATCTCTGTGAAGCTAACCCAGCTGGAGCCTCTGAATTTTAACAACAAATGGCGCCCAACATGGGGCGTAGTAAAACCTGGGGGCGGAGACTGCATCAGAATAACTCCTCAGCAACACAGTGGGGTAAGTGCAGATGGCGCAAAGTTCAAGGACCAGCATAAGGATTCTGATTCGAGCTCCCAGCTCCCCACCTGCAGAGGAGTCGCTTCACAGGCAGTGAAGCAGGTCTGCAGTGTCTTTCTCTGCCCCTCTCTATCTTCCCCTCCTCTCTCCATTCTCTCTGTCCTATCCAACAACAACGACATCAGTAACAACAATAATAACTACAACAATAAAAAACAAGGTCAACAAAAGGGAATAAATAAATAAATCACTTTTTGGCAATATCTAAGTTGATTACATGTGAGAAGTTATTACAGAGTTAGATAACATTAATTCTAAGTTATGACTTACTGTATCACTAAAATTTCATTTAAAAATCTCTACTATATCAGAGGGCACAGAGAATACTTTTCTTGCAACATAATTTACCTTTTGCTAAATGTTTTAGGAAAATAAGGTTTTCGTGTTAATTTTATTTTATAATATGAAAAGGATATTTTAAACAGTTCTTAAATTGACAGTGGGGTATAGGATTCCCTTTTTGAATCTGTTTAATTGCCAGCTCTGTGGGGGAAATAAAACCTATGCAAATCTTGCTGAGGAGTTTCTGGGTCAGTAGCAAACAGACTTTCTCTTCTCCTTCTCTTCCTCCTCCTCCTTCTCCTCTTTCTCCCCCCCTCCTTTTCTCCTCCTCTTCTCTTCCTCCTCCTTCTCCTCCTCCTCCTCCTTCTCTTCCTTCTCCTCCTTCTCCTTCTCCTCCTCCTTCTCTTCCTTCTCCTCCTTCTCCTTCTCCTCCTTCTCCTCCTCCTCCTCCTTCTCTTCCTTCTCCTCTTCTCCTTCTCCTCCTCCTCCTTCTCTTCCTTCTCCTCCTCCTCCTTCTCCTCTCCTCCGTCTCCTCCTCCTTCTCTTCCTTCTCCCCCTTCTCCTTCTCTTCCTTCTCCTTCTCGTACTTCTCCTTCTCCTCTTTCTCCCTCTTCTTCTCCTTCTCTTCCTTCTCCTTCTCCTCCTCCTCTTCCTTCTCCTCCTTCTCCCCCTCCTCCTCCTCTTGCTTGTAAAAATTATACTTAATTTTTTATTGATTTAATAATTACAAAACCATAGGATAAGCTGGGTACAGTTCTACATAATTCCCACCACCAGAACTTTGTATCCCCTCCCCTCCTCTGATAGCTTTCCTATTCTTTATGGACCCTAGTTCATTATGGGGAGCAGAAGGTGGGAGTTCTGGCTTCTGTAATTGCTTCCCCACTGGACATGGGCATTGGCAGGTCAATCCACACACCCCCAATCTGTTTCTGTCTTTTCCTAGTGGGGCAGGGCTCTGAAGATATGTGGTTCCAGGGAAGATTGGTTTAGTCCTCTGCCCAGGGAAATCAGGTTGGCATCGTGGTAGCATCTGCAATTTAGTGGCTGAAAAAGCATTAAGATATAAAGCAGAATAATAATAATCGGGAATCTAAAGGAATGAATAGAGTTTATGAGATTTGGGATCTCCATTATGGAAAAGGCTAGAAGGTCTATTTAGGTATAATCCAAGGGGCCCATGACTTTACTGGTCTTTGCCTGAACCTGACTGCTACCATGCAGGTGGACTAAAGGTATTGTCTGGGGAGATGGTGTCATAGTTGGAAAAAGGACTAAAAAGCTATTTCAGGGAAGAGAGTAGCTCTCAAATGTAGGAACAGGATAGAAATGTTAATTTTAAACCACATCTGCATCCCTGTAGGTCTGAGTTCGCATTCTGTGTTCATAGCTAGGAACACTCTAGGCTGAGCTTATTGCAGGACCTGTTCTCCTGGAGAGGTAGAGTGTTTTGACCCAGCCTTCCTTTGCAGAGTGGAGCAGTCCCTAACATTGTTGTTCCATATTGAGAGCAATGTCCTGTAGATGCCCACAAGAGGATTTGTAATGTAGTTCCTGATGGAGATGACCAGTGACAGTAGACAGATTTGTTAGACGCCTAGAGCCATCCTATCTATGTGAGAATCCCAGGATCACTGACTAGGATCCCAGAAGATGGGGTAGCCTGGTAATGACCAAAAGGGTCATTATTGAAGTATGTTGGTGCCTTGTCCTTATCCAGCTGCAAAGCAGATTTTCATGCCTAAGTCAGCACATGTTCAATCTCCCACACCTCCACATATCAACACTGACTGATGTTCTGGTTAAAAAAAAAATGGGGCTGGGTGGCAGCGCACTGGGTTAAGCACACATGTTGCAAAGTGCAAGGACTGGCACAAGGATCCCAGTTTGAGCCCCCCAGCTCCCCGCCTGCTGGGGGGCTGCTTCACAAGCTGTGAAGCAGGTCTGTAGGTGTCTATCTTTCTACCCCCTCTGTCTTCCCTTCCTCTCAATTTCTCTCTGTCCTATCCAACAGCAGCAGCAACAACAACAATGGGAAAAAAATGGCCTCCAGGAGCAGTGGATTCATTGTGCAGGCACTGAGCCCCAGCAATAACCCTGGAGGCAAAAAAAAGAAAAAAAATCATATACTATAACTTTGGGAAATGGTTCATAGCTGTGTTTTGTTTACTAGATCTCTCTCTCTCTCTCTAATTTCTGTTTTTTTTTTTTTTTAAATATCTATTTATTGGGTAGAGACTGCTAGAAATGGAGAGGGAAAGGGGTGATAGAGAGGGAGAGAGACAGAGAGACACCTGTAACACTGCTTCACTACTCACAAAGCTTTCCCCCTGCAGTTGGGGACTGAAGGCCTGAACCCAGGTCCTTTGTAATGTGTACTCAACCGGATATGCCACCAGCAGGTCCCCCCACTGGGGCTGTCTCCACACTTGGAGGCAAGCAGCTTTGCTAGGCTTTAGTCCTTGCTTCTGCTAGGAATAGTGACAAGGCTTGCTCTTTGTCGAGCTTTAGAGTAACCTCATCAATGGAAAAAAAATCAGAGAAAATGACTCTTTAATTTCTCTATTACAGTTACTCAAAGCGCAGTAAGGTGTAGCATGGGAAAGTAATGAAAAATATTTCAAATCCAATGAAATATTCTTGAGTGCTCTAAAACTCTGAATGAGTTTTACTGTCTATTAATGAAAGTCAGTTTCTTTATCAGCTAGCTTTTCCTATTACTGGATTTCATAGTGTGCGACTCCTCTGAAGAAACATCAAGGCTACTTTTACTTTCCCTGACATACTCTACCTCGTTTCTTTTCCCAAACTCAAAAATATATTGCAGTTCACATAATTTTTTACTATCATAAAACCTGAGCCAGAAGAGACCTCATGGAATTTGAAGCTTTATCACAGAGGTGATATTTTATGAGGTGTTCCTCATCAGAGTAAAAGTCTTAGCTATCTAATATCGTAATCCCTAGGTTACTGAGCCTGGTGGCTCAATATTTATGGTATTCATGACCAGATCTTTCTTCTTTGATACTCATATAATTATAATTGTGCTTGACTTAACAATTAGAAGGTGTTTTTTTTTTTTTCTGTTTGTCTGCCTCATTTATTATTTTGTAAATTCTTGGTCATTCAGAATATTTTATAATTGATAGAAACGTCAAGTATGGGGAGTCAGGCAGTAGCGCAGTGGATTAAGCACACATAGTGCAAAGCGCAAGGACCGGCATAAGGTTCCCAGTTGGAGTCCCCGGCTCCCCACCTGCAGGGGAGTCGCTTCACAGGTGGTGAAGCAGGTCTGCAGGTGTCTGTCTTTCTCTCCCCCTCTCTGTCTTCCCCTCTCTCTCCATTTCTCTCTGTCCTATCCAACAATGAAGACAGACAACAACAATAAAAAAACAAGGGGAACCAAAATGGAATAAATAAATATTTTTTAAAAAGAATTCATTAAAAAAAAGAAATGTAAAGTATGTACATAGATATCAAACTAACATTATTTGATAGATGCTGACATACATACCACTATCGTGATTTCAAATATTGGTGTATGTGTGTTGTAGTAGTAGTAGTAATGCAGGGTGTGTCTTCCTTATGTAGAGACTTTGTGAGTAATGTTACTAAAATAAATAGCCACATTAAAATGTGCAGACGCTAGTGAGGTGTAGTGGGAGGAGATAGAACTGGCTTGCCTGCAGTCCTGGTTCGAATGTTCACCCTGCACATGTCACAGTGGATGGATATTCTGATCCATCTCTTTAACATAAAATAAAAAGATCTCAAAAAGTCACACACTATAGAAATATAATGCTTGGTCCTTATTTGTTTAACAAATTGATAATTATTTCTGCTCTTAATTGCTAAGTATTTGAGCAAAGAAAATGGTGGGTCGGTTATAATTTCTCAACTTCAAGTCTGTTCTTGATGTAGTCTGTTGAAAAACTTCTCAAAATGTTTTCTCATATTATAGACAATAAAAGTCAAAATACATAGGCATTCCTCTGCTTTGTTCCAAACGGTTGCTCTTATGACTACTCAAATTTAGACAGAAAATGTATCTTTTCCCTTTTTATTTGATCTGAGCTGTACATATGAACAGTTTCACCACTCCTGGGCTGATGTTTGCATTTTTTTTTCCCTGGTAGCAAGACAGAGAGAAAGGTAGAACCCTGTAGCATCTGCTGGTACCACAGAAAGTCCTACGTTCTGCCAAGTCTTAAATATGGGGCATGACACAATAGGGCTCACATATTACCCAGTGAACTCTCTCTGAACCAAAAATATGTTTATTAGTGATTTAATATTAATTAATAAATTAGGACTTCCAGGAGGCTTACGGAGTAGCTGCCACCAGACCTCCCCTCTCCCCGAAACAACAACGAGAACACAATGAGAAATCTAATTGGACACATAATGTACAGCAGAAAAATTCCACAGGCCTCAGACGGGTGTCTGCCTGCTCAGTTGCAGTTGGGGAAGTAGGGGAGTGGACTGGAAGACACAGGTCAGGCGAAACCAGAGCTCTGGGCAGATGGCACTTGGCACAGACCTGCCCCATCTTGGATGGTAAAGCAGTTGTCAGACTCCGCAGAAGAAAAGAAACTGGAGCTTAAAACTCAGGGTTTGTGTGTTTATTCTTGTTTTTTTCTCAGTCTGAGTTTAATTACAAAATTACAAGATAAAAAGGATACAACTCCACCCTGGTCCCACCACCGGAGTTTTGAACACTCAGCTCCTCCATTGGAAGCTACAACAGTTCTCTTAAGGCTGTAGATGTGGGTTAATTATTATTTATGAGAGTCGGGCAGTAGCACAGTGAGTTAAGCACACATGGTGAGAAGCACAAGGACTGGAGTAAGGATCCCAGTTCAAGCCCCCAGCTCCCCACCTGCAGAGGAGTCACTTCAAAGGCGGTGAAGCAGGTCTGCAGGTGTCTGTCTTTCTCTCCCCCTCTCTGTCTTCCCCTCCTCTCTCCATTTCTCTATGTCCTATGCATCAACAACAATAACAGTAACAACAACAATAATAACTACAACACTAAAAAACAAGGGCAACAAAAGGGAATAAATAAATAAAAAGAAAAAGGAATGTTTAAAAAATATTATTTCTACAGCTGTCTATATTTGCCCATTTTTTTCCTATAGTGCCTCTTTCTCTTCCTTTATGAGTCACATATACACCTATTACTACGTCCAATGTCCTTCCCTTTTTCCTCTTCTCTCTGGGTCCTGAGGAGTTGGATCTCAGAACCCTCTGGTCATCTTGGTCATCTCCCCCCCCCCCCGTCATTTCTCTCCCACTCGGGGTAGGGATCAGAATTATTTTTGTGGTACAGAAGATGAGAGTTCTGGCTTCTATAACTGCTTCTCCATTGGACATGGGTGTTGGCAGGTGGATCCACACCCCCAGCCTGTTTCTATCTTTCCCCAGTGGGGCAGGGCTCTGGGGAGGGGGGGAGGGTTCCAAGACACACTGATAAAGTCTGCCCAGGGCAGTCAGGCTGGCCTCATTATAGGGTCTGCAATTTGGTAACTGATAGGTGACAAGATATAATGCAGGACAAAAGGATGAATGACCAAAAGCCAAAAAGTAGGAACTGAGGGGATGAGAACAGGAATCTTAGGGTGGAAAGAAGCTAGGAAGTCCATTCTAGGAATGTTCTTAGGGACTGATGACTGCCATGGTTTTGCTTGAATTTGATAGCTGACATGAAGTTGGACACAAATATTGTCTGAGAAGATGGTGTCAGAGTTAGGGGTTAGAAAGTTGGATTACAGTGGAGCTTGGCTCCCATTCTTGAAAAAAAAAAATCTATGAATTAAAAAATAAACTGTTTACCCATCCATCTGTAGCAAGTTTATTTATCCATAACTATTTAGGGCTGTACTTAGCCTGAAACCCAACTGGTGAGTGGACATTTGCTTTATAAATTAATTACTCTTAGTAAGGAAAAGACGCCATTCTTATTTGATAGATGCTGGCCTATCCATATCTATCAGTGATAAGTGTGCATTGTAACGTGAGCTGTAGCTGTTAAGTGTTAAATGGCTTAACACAAGTCACGACTCACAGACCAGCCATACCTGTTCAATGTAAGCATTGTTCTATATGAACACATGTATAAACAGTATGACCGGATGCCAACGTCATTTTGCTAAATGATAAAAGCACATTAAATGTTTAATGTGATACATTTTACCTGAATATTTTTCTGGCACATCAAAACTAAAGCTATGGAAACCAAAATAGTGTTTTTAAGCACAGCAAGTGAATGGAAGGTCATAGAGGTATTGATTGCAAAGAGATGTAGGAAATATCTAGGAATGATATGGAAGTCTCTTGAATATTTGACCATAAATGACATAACACACATAAAAAAAAATAAATAAACAGTCAGACTAACAGGGCAAGGGATGGATTTTTTTTTCAGATTTTTTTTTTTTTACTAGGTAGAAAGACATGAATTATGTCCTAGTGAGGTACACCAAATAAAGTTCACAGGAAGTTATACTTTTATTTTAAAAAATGACTGAAGAATACAAAAAACTACAAAATTGACTGTTTCTTTGCATCCTGAATTTCTGGGGGTGGGATAAGGATGGCCTGGCTAGGTCACTGACCAGGAAAAAGTCTAGTTTTGATGATTGCCACTATTTATTTATAAAAAGGAAACACTGACAAAACCATAGGATAAGAGGGGTACAACTCCACACAATTCCCACCACCAGAGCTCCGTATCCCATCCCCTCTCCTGACAGCTTTCCTATTCTTTGTCCCTCTGGGAGTATGGACCCAGGGTCACTGTGGGATGCAGAAGGTGGAAGGTCTGGCTTCTGTAATTGCTTCCCTGCTGAACATGGACGTTGGCAGGTGGATCCACACTCCCAGCCTGTCTCTCTCTTTCCCTAGTGGGGCAGGTCTCTGGGGAAGCAGAGCTCCAGGACACATTGGTGGGGTCACATGATGCAAACCAGACTTCCCTGGACAGAGGACCCCACCAATGTGTCCAGAAGTATAGATTTTAAAGAGAATAGGAAAGGTTCCTTGCAGTCTTAGTGTTTAGAAAGACAATAGATAATTATTACTATAACCAAGTTACTTGGATGTTTGGTTTTCTTTGAAAATCCTATAGCCAGGATGTACAGTATTATATTTGACCTCACCATACTTTATGACATTTAATGCTATCTGCTTAAAACTATATCTCAGATACTCACAGGACCCCATGTTTCTGACCTATTCTTGCGTAAGGTAACTAACTGAGTGTTAAAAGTTAGCAGTGAGACCAACATTTGGTTTTCAGTATGATGCACATCATGTCTTTTAAGTGTTCATTACATGCAAAGCACTGTGAAAGATTTTGCACTTACTAGTTAGATTAGGGTAGTAATTATATGTCAAGTTGAGAAGCCAGAGAATAATGAGGTTGAAGACTAAAACACTAGATCCAATCAAATCTCAAGAGTAGGATTCACACAGATTCAAAGTGAGACACAAAGTACATGGATCAAGATTTTAAATGTCCAATTTCATTTTTAACATAAAGCTTCCTATATTTTCTGGATTACTTATTTTTTATAACCAATGTTTTATGAATATATGTTTTTTAATTTTTTATATTTACTTAATTATTTATTTGCCTTTTACTGTCCTTGTTCTTTTTTATTGTTGTTCTAGTTATTATTGTTGTCATTATTGATGTCGTCCGTCATTGTTGGATAGGACAGAGAGAAATGGAGAGAGGAAGGGCCAGGTGGTGGCACACTGGGTTAAGTGTGCACATGACAGTGCGCAAGGTTCCAGGTTCAAGGCCCTGGTCCCCACCTGCAGGGGCAAAGCTTCATGAGTGGTGACGCAGGGCTGCAGGGGTCTCTCTGTCTCTCTCCCTCTTTATCTTCCCCTCTCAATTTCTCTCTGTCGCTATATAATAATAAATAAATAAAACATTAAATAAACAAATGGAGAGAAGAAGGGAAGACAGAGGGGGGGGGATAAAGACAGACACCTGCAGACCTGCTTCACCACCTGTGAAGCGACTCCCCTGCAGGTGGGGAGCCAGCTGGGGGCTGGAAGGTCCTTGAGCTTCACACCACATGTGCTTAACCCACTGCGCTACAGCCCAGCTTCCTATGAATATATGTTTAAGGTATAATTACAAGCATGCAAGATTAGTCACAAAATACAAAATTATCATTATGGGACAGGGTTTCTGAATGAAGCATATGATAAAGAAATATCAAGTTTACATATATGCATCTTAGTTAACAATTGATGTTTTTTTCATTTGTATAAATGCATCCAAAAGATTACACATTTATTATACAAATTCCTACTCTGTCTTCTAAGACACTGTAAGTTTATCTACTGAAACCTTTCTTTTTAGCCTTTCATAAATAGTCTAACTAATGATCAAATGTTTCTGAGATTAATGGATGCAGGTACTTAATAAACGGACCTAAGTCAGTTTAGACATATAACTGTTTTTTTTAAGTTGTTAATATTATATCCTCTGAAGGTTTTGGAGAACTTTTTTTTTTTCCTCCAGGGTTATTGCTGGGCTCGGTGCCTGCACCATGAATCCACCGCTCCTGAGGGCCATTTTTCCCCCTTTTTGTTGCCCTTGTTGTAGCTTCGTTGTGGTTATTATTATTGCCCTTGTTGACGCAATTCGTTGTTGGATAGGACAGAGAGAAATGGAGAGAGGAGGGGAAGACAGAGAGGGGGAGAGAAAGACAGACACCTGCAGACCTGCTTCACTGCGACTCCCCTGCAGGTGGGGAGCCGGGGGCTCGAACCGGGATCCTCACACAGGCCCCTGCTCTTTGTGCCACATGCGCTTAACCCGCTGCGCCACCACTTGACCACCGGAGAACTTTTATAAGTAGCTAATTGTCTCCAAAAATGTGTACTATTTACAGTGATAGTGAGTCTCAGAGTATCAGGTGGTCTCACTCCAACATGGAGTAAAAATAATAGAAAGGTATTTATTTGTGTGCTTGAAAGCAGGTAGCTCATTTAGAGAGGACACTGCTTTTCCATGTGTAGACAATGTACTCTGTGTATGAACAGGCTTGAGTCCATTCCCAACACACAGAAGGGTATTTGATACTGTGGTTTCTTTCACTCATTCTCTCTACCTCTGTATCTCTATCTTAAAAACAATGACAGAAGCCAGACCTTCCACCTTCTGCATCCCACAGTGACCCTGGGTCCATACTCCCAGAGGGATAGAGAATAGGAAAGCTGTCAGGGGAGGGGATGGGATACAGAGTTCTGGTAGTGGGAATTGTGTGGAGTGGTACCCCTCATCCTATGGTTTTGTCAGTGTTTCCTTTTTATAAATAAAAAATTAAATAAGTCATAGCACATGAACTTGGAAAAAATGAAAAGGTACAAATAGTGAAGCTACTACAAAGATAGTGACTGGCAGAGGCCCCGAGGTGGTGCCTATATCATATCCCATAAGGGAAATCATAGCGTAAAGCACAAGGACCGGCATAAGGATCCTGGTTCGAGCCCCGGCTCCCCACCTGCAGGGGAGTCGCTTCACAGGCGGTGAAGCAGGTCTGCAGGTGTCTGTCTTTCTCTCCTCCTCTCTGTCTTCCCCTCCTCTCTCCATTTCTCTCTGTCCTATCCAACAATGACAACAACAATAATAACTACAACAATAAAACAAGGGCAACAAAGGGAATAAATAAATAAAATAAATATTAATAAATAAATAAATAAATAAGGGAAATCATAGTGTCTTGATGCCAGACTGCCTGATCAGGCGACGGTACATTGCATGTCTAAAAGAAATTACCTTTTATTTGCATTTTTACTAAGCTTGTCAATCAGTGCTCATTTCCAGTATTCAACCTGCTCATCAATGGGCAATTCTTCACACTAGAAAACCCATTTCTCATAGTCACCATACAATGTGTTTCATGTTTTTGTTTGTTTGTTTGTTGCCTCCAGGATTATCAGTGGGTCTCTGGGCCTGGGCTATGGAAACATGGCTCCTGGTGGCCATTTTTTTTTCCATGTGATTGGACAAGACAAAGACAAACTGAGAGAGGAGGGGGAAACAAAGTGGGAAGAGAAAACACCTGCAGACCTGCTTTACTGCTTATGAAGGGTCCTTCCTGCAGTGGGGAGCTGGGGCCTTGAAGCCAGATGCTTGTGGCAGCTGTTGCACTAGGTACTATGTGCACTTAACAGGTGAGCCACTTCCTGGTCCTCATGATACAAACCATTACACTTTACAGTTTAAAACTCCTAGTCAAAGCAGAGATGGTAGAATGGGTACTTAACTATCCTCAGAAGAATATGAACAATGTAAAAAAAGGTGTAATATTGGGATCCTAACTAGACATCAACTATAGCCTAAGCCCAAAAGCGCGGAAATCATGGCATATGGTAGTGTGTTTTCAAGAATCACAATTGTAACACAGTATGAGAAAAATGAATATTAACATTTTAGCATCTTTTTTTTCTATTTTAATCCTTTTGTAATTTTGGATGGGTGTGTCTTTTTATATTAGTTAATGATTTATTGTTGGATAGGCAGAGGGGAGGAGGAGATAGAGAGGAGAGATGTAGAGAGAGACACCTATAATTCTGCCTGACCGCTTGTGAAGCTTTCCCCTTGCAGGTGGGGGCCAGGAGTGTGAACCAGGTCCTTGAACACTGTAATGTGTGTGCTTAACCAGGTGTGCCACCACCTGCTCCCCTTTTTTGCAGGAAATGATCATTCTTAGATAATTTTTAGGTTGATTATTCTCTTAGGTTTGCCAAAATGGACACAATGATATCTGATCACATATTGTCTTTGAAGACTTGCTATAAAATCAAATAGTTTCCCCCCCTGAATTATGCTAAAAGATTTTCTTTAACTTTTTTATTCTCTTTTTTTATTGGATAGAGAAAACCAGAAAACAAGAGGGTGTTAGGGAGGATGAGAGACAGAGAGACGCCTGCAGCCCTGCTTCACCACTCGCAAAGCTTTCCCCCTGCAGGTGGGGGCCAGAGGCTTGAACCCGGGTCCTTATGCATTGTAATACCTGAGCTCAACCAGGTGTGACACCACCCAGTCCCTGCTAAACGATTTTTAAAGATATGCATAATATGTTTTTCAAGCTATGCTGTACCTAATGACCTGTTAGATATTAATTAATTAATTAATTTCTTATTTATATAATTATTTATAAAATGCAAATATCAACAAGACTATAGGATATAATTCCCAACACCAGAACTCCATCTCCCACCCTCTCCCCTGATAGCTTTCCTATTCTCTATCCCTCTGGGAGCATGGACCCAGGGTCATTGTGGGATGCAGAAGGTGGAAGGTCTGGCTTCTGTCATTGCTTCCCCGCTGAACATGGGTGTTGACTGGTGGATCCACACTCCCAGCCTGTCTCTCTCTTTCCTTAATGAGACAGGGTTCTGGGGAAGCGGGGCTCCAGGACACATTTTTTTTCTCTTTTGTTTTCCTATCATTGTTATGATTATTATTCTTGTTACTGATGCCATTGTTGTTGGATAGGACAGAGAGAAATGGAGAGAGAAGGGAAAGACAGAGGGGGAGCGAAAGACAGACACCTGCAGACCTGGTTCACCTTTTGTGAAGCAGCCCCCCTGCAGGTGGGGAGCCGGGGGCTTGAACCGGATTGTTACACAGATCTTTGTACTTGGGCTTGGAAGTCAGGTTACCATCGTGGTGTTAATTTAAATAATAGCTAAGCTACCACTGAAACTTTAAGGGTTTTGAAACTTAAGGGAAATATTTGAAATGGAAGGAGCTATTTTCAGCCTCATAACAAACTGAGAAAATAAATCAGGGATGTGAATTGTCTCTTCGAATAGAAAAGTTATGTCAGTGTGCTGCGCTGAAGGCATCACACTGCACTGCAGGAGGAATGCACAGTCGATGTACACCTAGTAAATAGGTCTGTGTAATTAGATCCACTACTGCAAGGTGGACATAATCCTACAATTATCTTCAGTTCTTAATACAAGTACATTCAGATCTGTATCACATTTCCCTAGGCACATGGGCACCAGTGTTGTTTCTTAGTAGTTTATAATTAGGTAGAATCATTCTCTCAGTCATTTAAGTGGAAAGCTTAAATAAAACCACAATTTAGGAATAGAAGATACCATCATCGGAATTTTCATTGTAACAGTCACAACTTCTGAAGACTTTGGTGTCACTGTGTTCTAGAAAAGAAAAAAAAAAAACAACTTCAGTTAGCAAATCCTCTCCTTTCATGCACATCTTTTCTCCCAAACACATATAAAGATCTCATAAATATGCAAATATAGCTGCTGCAGGGCAGCTCGCTTAGCTGGGTGTGCGCCTTCCCGTGCACACAGCCCTGGTTTGAATCTGGTACACCCGGAGGTCCCACAACACTGGGGGGGGGGGTTCCTGGTTGGTGCTGAGGTGCTGCTATATGCCCCTCTCACTTTACTTTCTTTCTTTTTTTCTTTTTTTTAATATTTATTTTATTTATTTATTCCCTTTTGTTGCCCTTGTTGTTTTACTGTTGTAGTTATTATTGTTGTTGTCGTCGTTGTTGGATAGGACAGAGTAGAAATGGAGAGAGGAGGGGAAGACAGAGAGGAGGAGAGAAAGATAGACACCTGCAGACCTGCTTCACCGCCTGTGAAGCGACTCCCCTGCAGGTGGGGAGCCGGGGTTCGAACCGGGATCCTTATGCCGGTCCTTGTGCTTTGCGCCACCTGCGCTTAACCCACTGCGCTACAGCCCGACTCCCTTTACTTTCTTTCTTATTTTTATTTATTGATGTAATAATATCAACTAGGCCATAGGATAAGAGGGGCACAATTCCATATGGTTCCTACCACCACAGTCCCATGTCCCATCCTCTCCAGTGGAGGATTCCCTATTCTTTCTGGAGGATGGACCCAGGGACATTATGAGGAGCAGAAGGTGGGAGGTCCGGCTTCTGTCGTTGCTTCTCCACTGGACATGGTGTTGGCAGGTGGATCCACACCCCCAGCCTGTGTCTGTCTGTCTCTAGTGGGGCAGGGCTCTGGGGAGGGGAGGTTCTAGGAAACATGGGTGAGGTTGTCTGTCCAGGGAGGTCAGGATGGCGTCATGGTAGCATCTGCAGCTTGTTTTCTAAGGCAGAACAAATTGTTTAATAATCAGGAAATCTAAAGGTAAGACTATAGTAGATGACATTTGGACTCCCCATTTTGGAAAATGTTAGTAGGTCTATTTTAGGTCTATTCCAAGGTCCCATGACTTGACTAAGTTTTGCTTGAGTGTGACAGCTAACATGCAGGAGGGCTAAAGGTATTGTCTGTGGAGATGCACCTTTACTTTCTAAAATCAGTGAGTTAAAATTTTACCTTGGGGACCAGTAGTATTAAGTATGCATGAGGACCAGTGAAGATATCTCTGTCTGTCTGTCTGTCTGTCTATCTATCTATCTATCTATCTATCTATCTATCTATCTATCTATATCAATATAGATATATATCTTTACAGGTCCTCATGCATAATTAATATATATATATTCCAAAATATGTCTTTTAAAAGTCCAGACAGTAAACTCTGCATCCATTACAGTGATTAACATATTTGCTTTGCTTTCAACCCAGAGCAGTCAGAGGAATGTAGCAATTTAGTAAGAGTGTAGAATGAGACCAAGTCTCACTACTTAGAAAGCAAGTTATGAAGGGTTGAACAACAACAACAACAGCAAAAGGTAGAAGACACTTCTCTTGGAAAAGAAAGTCCAAAAGCAAAAGACATTGCAAAGCACTGCCTTTCTCCATGGTTCAGGGATGGGGGAGGGACATGCCCTCTCCACGTCATATTTCCCGGTGCACTTTCTACAGGACACAGTCTTCATATTCCTTTGGCTAAAATGTTGTCACAAAGTCACAACTGCTACTGGGTTAGGAGGATATTATACAGGCTATAGTCCAGCTGGCCGTCTGCATGACTCTGTTTTAAGTCTTCTATTAATCTAGAGAAAAGATACCTGGTCTCTGAGAGAGGCAAAAAAATTAGGCCAAATATCATTAGCAAATATTTAAGTACACATTTAATTAAAAATGTTTTAGATAGAATATTTGTGTAAGAAACACAAAATAAGAGAATGTTATACACAAGTTAAGAAAAAAAAGGAAAAAAAAAGAAAAAAACATTGGAGCAAAACATACACTGGACATGAAAGACAAAATATAATATCTACTAAAACATGTAATTTCATTTCACTAAAATATTAAGAAATTGTGCTCATTTATACTAAAAATTGGAGTGATACAGAGATTCACCTGACCCCAGTGTAAGGATGACATGCAAATTTTGCAAATTTAGAAAATGTTCCATAATTTATAAAAATAAAATCTGAGAATTTAAACTCAATAATTAAAAGTTTAATGGGTAAATATGAACAGGAGTTTTATGTTATTTTATTTAATTTTTATTTATTTATGTTGCCAGTAGAATTTTCACTGGGACTTTGTGCCTACGCACGAAATAATACTTGGCCCATAGATTTACATTTCCATGGAAGGGTGGTAATATGTAATGATAATTCATTAGAAAAAGATCTTAAAAATATCCCCACTTATAGGGGGAAAGCTTTGCAAGTGGTGAAGCAGTGCTGCAGTCTCCCCTCTCCCTCTCTATCACCCCCTTCCCTCTTTATTCTGACTGTCTCTATCCAAAAAATAAAGGTAATTAAAAAAAACCCAGCTGATCAGTGCCCTGGCTAAAAACAAAAGATCTTAAAAATATAGACAAGTTCATTAAAACAACTCTTTTTTTAAATATTTTATTTTATTTATTTATTCCCTTTTGTTGCCCTTGTTGTTTTATTGTTGTAGTTATTGTTGTTGTCGTCATTGTTGGATAGAACAGAGAGAAACGGAGAGAGGAGGGGAAGACAGAGCGGAGGAGAGAAAGACAGACACCTGCAGACCTGCTTCACCGCCTGTGAAGCGACTCCCCTGCAGGTGGGGAGCCGGGGTTCCAACCGGGATCCTTATGCCGGTCCTTGTGCTTTGCGCCACCTGCGCTTAACCCACTGCGCTACAGCCCGACTCCCTAAAACAACTCTTAAGCACACTATTCAGCTTTAAGAAGTCCTTGTTACTGTTCTTTGTCCTTAAGTTTTACCTGTAAGTAAGATCATTCAGCAATGGTCCTTCTCTTTCTGAGTTGTGTCACTCAGTGTGATGCCTTTGAGAACTCCTTTCAATATAAGCTTTCAAAAGATCTTTGAATACTCAAGTCCAACTCAAGGAAGCCAAAATAAGTCAATGGGACTACATCAAACTGAATCTTTTTTTGCACATCCAAAGGAACCAACAGCAAAAAACCAGAGAGACTTCCTGCAGATTGGGAGGAGATCTTTATAATTTTGAAAAACCCTGTTGGATCAAGAATAATGAAAATAATGAAAAATTGCAAAGTAAAAATAAAAGTAGATGTTTGAGAGAAATGTGGGGGACGTGAGAGCTGCATATTCTTAACATAACCACCACCTTCTAGCAGTTTGTTCTGTTGGATTTTAGATAAGGTACTAGGGCACTAGACATTCATGAGGTACCCGGGACATTACTGGCCTGCCACCTCATAACCAAATACTTTTCATGTAGGTAAAGCTTGGGGGTACATTGGTTTCTATTTTTTCCATGTAGCCATGAATACTCCCACTTATTTTTCAACACTTGATTAAATTCTGAGTAATTGTAGGACATTAAATATCTCGTAGGTCCTCCAGGTAATTCCAAGACCAATTAACTTACTTCACAGATTTGAGATCAGTTGCTGCCTCACTTCTTTTCTCCTTTCTTTCTTTCTTTCTTTCTTTCTTTCTTTCTTTCTTTCTTTCTTTCTTTCTTTCTTTCTCTTTCTTCTTCTCCTTCTCCTTTTCCTTCTCTTCCTCCTCCTCTTCGTCTTCTCCTTCTTCTCCTCCTTCTCCTTCTTCTCCTCCTCCTCCTCCTCCTCCTTCTTCTTCACATACATTTAGGTAATCAGTTACTTTCATCATGATATGAATTTTTCAGGCTGACATGATTTCATCTAGTTTTGACAAAATCAGAGAAACTACAGGATATATTTAAACTCCCATGAAGTCAAGAGATTGAAATACTAAGCCTTTGATTCCTAATCTACTTGGTGGTAAAGCTCACCCTTCTTAAAGTCTACATGGCGGTCCTTAACTGCTGCAAATTCACAGCTAAGCATTGCTCTTGTATTTTTGTAAGTGATTTAATATTTACTTAAAAAATGAGATAAGGGCCTGATGCTGATATACCTGGTTCAGCACACACGTTACAGTGCGCAAGGTCTCAGCTTTGAGCCCCCTGGTCCCCACCTGCAGGGGAGAAGCTTTGCTAGCAGTAAAGCAGGGCTGCTGGTGTCTCTCTCTCTCTCTCTCCCTTTCTGTTACTCCAATCCCTCTCAATTTCTGGCTGTCTCTATCCAATAAATTAAAAGATAATTAATTTTTTAAAATAATTTAAAAATATCAGGCAACAGGGCTATGATTCTGCACCATTCCCACCTCCAGAGCTCTGTGTCCCCATTCCCTCCGTTGGGAACTTCAGGAGTTCTCCCAGGCTCACAGATGTGACTAATATATATGCAGATAGTTACCCATTTTTTTATACAGCCCTGCCTTCTTTTCCTAAGTCAACTATTGGTACTTCTGAATGTCCCTCCTTTTTTTTTTTTTTTTTTCGTCATCTCTCTCTGTGTCCTGATGG
Source organism: Erinaceus europaeus (assembly GCF_950295315.1). Lineage (NCBI taxonomy): Eukaryota > Metazoa > Chordata > Mammalia > Eulipotyphla > Erinaceidae > Erinaceus > Erinaceus europaeus. The sequence goes on from NC_080177.1 coordinate 83,200,159, forward strand.
TGTCAGCACGCTCCAGTCATCTTCCCCTAACACTTACCCTCCTCAGGGAATATGGACGGAAATGACTATTTGGGGAGCAGAAGGTGGGCGCTCTGGCTTCTGTAATTGTTTCTTCGAAGGTCATGGGTGTTGGCAGGAGGATCCACACCCCCAGCCACAGTTAAACTTCTGTCTTAGTGAACTGTCTTGAATATTTCCAGAATCTTCAGCAACAGCACAGTACACATTCTCTTATTATTGAATAGCATAAAACCCTTATGCAGATAATTTCTTGATTCACACATGATGAATTTCTCCATACTCAAAATGTTTCTTTCTTTACAAGCTACATTATAGTTGAAGTAGCATGTTTAAAAAGCCAGGCTGTGTTCACACCTCAGGTTCCAGAGTCCCAGTCTCCAGCATTAGCATAAGCCAGATGTGAATAGTATTCTGCTCTCTCGTTCTCTCGCTTTGTACTTTCTTAAAAAAAAAAGACAAAACAATAAGTAATATGTTTAAAGTCTCTAATGTGTAGTGAGCTTATCCAGTTTCATTAAAGGTTAAGGATCTATTCCCTTTTTTGAGAGAGAGATGGGTGGGGGGAGAGGGAGAGAGAGACAAAGAGCATCTCTCTGACACATAGGATCAGAAAGTAAACTTGGAACCTTCTCTCTTGAGCGTCCAATACTTCATCTATTGTGTCTCTTCCCAGGCTGCAAAGGTCTAGATACTTCTTTATTTTTTACCTACTGTAATATTTCTTTTAATACCATGTTATGTCACTTATCTTTCCAGAGCAGAAAGAATCAGAAAACATGGGGTGGGGGGGTCGAGGGGTAGCACAGTGGGTTAAGTGTAAGGACCTGTGTAAGGATCTCAGTTTGAGCCCTTGGTTCCCCACCTGCAGGGGGGTTGCTTCACAGGTGGTGAAGCAGGTCTGCACGTGTCTTGTCTTTCTGCCTCCCCCCCCCCATCTCCCCTTCTCTATGTCAAATCCAACAACAATAAGGACAACAAGAATGGGGAAAATGGCCTTTAGGAGTAGTGGATTCATATTGTCAAGCCTAGCAATAACTCTGGAGGAAAAAAATGTGGGAGTGTGAAGATCAGATTAAAAAATATTTTATTTATTTATTCTTTTATGGACCAGAGACAGAGAGAAACTCAGGTGGAAGGGAGCAATAGAGAGAGAGAGAGGCTCCTGCAGCACTGCTTCAGTGCTCAGAAAGCTCTCTGCAGGTGGGGAGAGGACTTGCATCCTGGTCTGGTCCTTATCCCTGGCAATATGGGAATATAGGCACTCAGCCAAGTGTGCTGTCAACCAGTCCTTGTACATCAGATTCTTAGAAAAATCTCTGGTTAGAAAAAAGAAAAATGGAGCCTCGTGTGATGATACTGTTTCCAGAGGATTTTTTAAAATTGATTTGTTAATTTATTGGATAGAAACAGACAGAAATTGAAAGGACATGGGTGATAAGAGAGACAGAGAGACAGAGAGATGACACCTGTAGCCCTGCCTTACTGATTGAAAAGTTTTCCTAATACAGGTGGGAACCGGGGACTTGAACCCAGGTCCTTGCATATAGTGACATGTGTACTTAACCAGGTGCACCACCACCTGGTCCCCTCTTGAGGCATTTTACGTAGCTTAAATGGATAAACAATAAGTGAATGAATAAATTATGCTCAAGTTAGTAAGTCTTTCACTACTTAAGATATGTGTACCACTACCATTAAGTGAATATATATTTTCTTCTTTTAATTTATTTAATAAATGAATTATAAGATGCCACAACAATATATATTATACTGTTATAATAATGTATTCTTATAATTACAATATGATATATTATATATAATGTATCTATATTTATATGATAAATATAATAATAAATAATAATACAAATACAGTTTATTTGAACATATTAATTTTAATAAAAATTTTTGAAACATTTAGAAATTGTGATGTTTTTTTTCCATATATTGATTCAAAGCACAGGAAATAATATTCTCCTGTTGCTCTTTTTACCTTTTTTTCAGTGTGTGTCTCAATAAAATATAAGCAATGCAACCAGTCTTCTTAGTGAGGACTTGAACCATGCAATGCCTTCTGTTATTAACTGTGTAAGCAAAGTTCTCTTTGCAATGTAATATTTCAAGTTCTTTGGAGATTTGAAGGCTTCCATACTGCTTCCAGAAAGACTTTGCTTATAAGAAAAAAAAAAAACAACCTCATTTTATAATATATGTCAAGTTTGCTTTTCACAGTTGAATAAAGTTGAAAATTGCAGTAGCTTTAAAATACTAAAGAATAGAGGTGTGAAAATAGTAATTTATTTTACTTTGGAAAGTTAGTTATATACAATCAATGATTATGCTCATATGCCAACAACTGTACTGTAAACCATTAACCTCTCAATAAAAGCAAAGATAAAAATAAGATATTTCTCTAAGAGTTACAAATACGGATAAGTAATGAGATTGTTTTAAATAACTCAAATGTGCTTTTCTTTTTTCATTTTTAAATGTTTTTTATTATCTTTATTTATATATTGGATAGAGACAGCCAGAAATTGGGAGGAGCAGGGGAGACAGAGAGGGAGAGAGGCAGAGAGACACCTGCAGCCCTGCTTCACCGCTCGCAAAGCTTTCCCCTGCAAGTGGGGGCCGGGGGCTCGAACCTTGTACACTGTGACCCATGCGCTCAACCAGGTGTGCCACCGCCCAGCCCTCAAACGTGCTTTTCAAAATAGGAACTGGAATTATATTCAAGTAGATGACATAATGGCGACACAACACAAAATCTGAATGTGCATGTGTATAAATGTGTATGTGTATGGTAGTAAATAGTTCACTTCAAGCATCATCAGCAGAGTTGTTTATTAATGAAGAGATGCTACACAGTATCTTTGCCAAGTTGTGAAAATGTACTGAATCATCATTTATTACAAATATCTACCAGTAAAGAAGTGGCCTAAACAGCTAAACAGTTTTCTAAAGGATTGTGGAGCAAAGGAAACTCTACTCCACTACTGGTGGGATGCGAACTGGGGCAGCCCCTTTGGAAGACTGTGGGAAAGCGCTTAAACAGATAAAAACTGAATTACTTTACGCTCCAGCAAGACCTCTCTTAGGCACTTACCCACTGGGTACCCAAGCACTAATTACAAGGGACATACACAGGCCTATGTTCATAACTGCAGAATTCACAGGAGCCAAAGGATGGACACAGCCTAGATGCCCATTATGAGATGACTGGCTGAAGAAGTCATGTGATATATATCCCATAGAATTCTACTCTTCCATCAAAAAAGATGATCGTGTGTCCTTTGGCACAAAATGGATGGAACTGAAGGTGACTATGCTTAAAAAAATAAGTAGAAATGAAAGACAACTACCAGATGACTTTATTCCTCTGCGAAATTTAGAGATCTGATTCGCATGAACTTGCTTCTTCTTCTAGCGTGTGCCCTTCTTCCGTAGCCAGTCAACAGCGTCAGGTTGAGCCTGATGTCTGCTTGTCGCTGGCTTGGAACGTGACTGGGATCCATGTGGATTCAGTCGGCTAGGAAGGATCGTCAGTTTCCCGAATAAATGGGTCCTCACGGGATGCACCACGAGAAGGTCGATCCAATGCATCCCATGAACTTGCTGAAAATCAAACAAACAAGCGAAAAACAGAAGCTAGAAAAGCGTCAGTCTTGTGAGAAGTAAGATGGTGATCTTTGGGAGGTGGGAGGTTGAGGAGACAGAACTTTGGTGCTGAGTTGTGTGGAGCTATACGCTGTAGTTGTACAATTTTGTACTACACGACTCATAACAAATAAAATTAATAAAAATGTTATGTCACACCAGGAAGGGGGAGATAACAGTTATGCAGAAAGACTTTTATGCCTGAGGCAGCAAAGGTTTTGGGTTCAATCCCAGAACCACCATAAGCCAGAACTAAGCACTGCTTTATCACTTATTAGTACTTAGTAAATGGTAAGTGATGTTGTAAGAGATGCAAATCTTTCACGATGTGAGGACACACAAGTAATTTGTGGAGTGCAAGGATTATGGCATAGCTGTACTTCTCTTCTCGCCCTCCAACACCTCTCTCTCTCCTGTCACCTCCTCCTCTTCAACTTCTTCCTCCTCTTCTGCTCTTTCTCACTCTTTTTTCCTGAGTCAAGGTATTGTGCAAGCACAATTTCACCACTGTGGATATGTCATATGACAGAGAAATGAAAAGAGAGAGGGAGAGAGAGGGATAGAGGGAGGAAACAGGAGACAAAAAGAGAAAACTTTACACTGATTTGTTTAGTCATCAGACTTTATTTTTGTTCCAATAGGAAAACATAGAAGGTTTGAAGTTAGATCTACGTAGCATAAATATACAATGTCTCTAAAAGCAAAGTTTTCTCTCACTACTGAATATCTATCTATCTATCTATCTATCTATCTATCTATCTATCTATCTCTGTATCTCTCTATATGTTCATTTTGTCATGTTTGTCATAACTTCATGGTATAAAATAACATCAGCTTTAAGTCATTTATTTTGATACTTATCTTGTCAATTATATACCTGACCTATATGACACTATACTATAATATGAAAAAATTAAAAAAAAAACATGTTGTTTTAGTGTATAGATGCCATTAAATAAATTCAATTTGAAGTATTTTGAGTACACACACACATTCCTTGACATTAGAATAGAATCAATTCAGCCTAAGTCTAGATATCCAGTTAAAATCAGGAGCACTCTTCTGTGTGATCACCATCAGTTTACTCAACTAAGTTAGTGACAGTGAATTCAGCATCAATTCCTGAAACCTAATACTTATAGCTTATATGAACAGACCACTTGGTTCACATTTTTTTCATAAATAAAGGAACATATTAACCTAGTTGAGAAAGGGTGCCTTGTTCAAAGTCTCAGATTTGTTTATTTTCGTTAGCATAGTGAGTTTGAATAGTGTTCATATTTTTTTATGAAATATGTCACTAAAATTAAATTTAAGCCTTGAAAATTATTTGTAAATGCCTACCTGTTAGAGCAGTGTAAGGATTCTTATGAAACAGTATATAGTTTCATTTATTATTAATGCATGGTAGAGCAGAAAAATCTAAAAGCAATCCTGATTCCTCAGAGAGAGTTTCTACATTCTTTTAGGAACATAATATTCAAGGAATTGTTGTTAGCAAAGAAGCCCTTCAAAATGCTTTAAAATTTAATGTCTATAAATATAACCAGAAAATACAGTATATATGTAGTGAGGATTCTGTTTTCTTTGTGTAGAGATTCAATCTCTTAGGCCCTTGTTATGTAGCATAAATTGGTAAATATTTTATATTCTCATTAAGAATCCAGTTGACTTTGCTCATTATTGAATTAGAAATGAATCCTCTAAAGAAAGATCATCTGTGCGTTAGCCAACATAATTTTATTTTATTATACTTGCTAGACATGAGGGAATGGAGTGAATATGGCCAGTATCATTAAACAGATGGTGGTGAATTTTCCTTCTATCCCCTCTCAGTCAGAATGAGACAATTTTGTATTTTATTTCAAAATTAAGTTTACCCATAAAAGAGTAATTCAGAATAGATTTCACAGATTTCTGCTTTCATTCCACTTTAAATTATAGAACTGCACTGATGACTATCACTTCATTTACCAATAAGATGTGTGGTAAATTATAAAAACCCAGGATCTGAAAAGAATTATGGTGATAAGAAGTTTAAACAAAAGAACTAAATGGATTGAATATGCCAAATAATATCGTATGTTCCCATATATAAGCATCGATTTTTTGGTTCCATCCTGCACTATTGAAGGGAGAAGGATGAATAGAACATAACAACTAGGAGTAAGGAAGAAGCACTGAGAAGTTTAGCCATAATAAAAAGTTGAAGAGATGACTTGGAATCCCAACAAGTCATAGTAACAGCATGAAGCTACACTCACATACGAGCTCCATGAACCTGACCTTTTCAGAACTCAAGGTCTATAATCAGCATAGGCAAAACCTGCTGGGGGCCATGGTCACTTCCAGGTGGAGGGCTCTTTAGAAAAGATGAAGAAGATAATGACAGAGGCACCTGGAGTCTTTACTGATCGGATGGATGAGAAGAAGAAATAGAAATTCCATTCTGGGGGATGGGCAGTAGCACAGCAGGTTAAGCACATGTGGCACAAAGTGCAAAGACCAGCAAAAGGATCCTGGTGCAAACTCGCCTGCTCCCTGCAGGGGGGTTGCCTCAGAAGCGGTGAAGCAGGTCTGCAGGTGTCTGTCTTTCTCTCCCTGTGTTCCCCTCCTCTCTTGATTTCTCTCTGTCCTATCCAGCAGCAATGACAGCAATAACAACAACCATAATAGCAACAATGATAAACAACAAGGGCAACAAAAGGGGGAAAAGTAGCCTCCAGGAGCAGTGAATTTGTAGTGCAGGCACTGAACCCCAGCAATAACCCTGGAGGAAAAAAAATAAATAAATAAAAATAGTAATAAATAAATTTTTTAAAAAAGCAAAGAAATTTCTCCAAGGCACAGTATGGAAGTCCATTGTCACGGATAGCTAAGAACAAGAGAGTGAAGCCAGATAGAAAGACGAACATGTGTGTGTGTGGGTCAAGTGGTGGTACAGGACCACACACATTACAATGTTCTAGAGCCCAGTTTTTGTCCCTGGCCCCTTCCTGCAGGGGGAAAGCTTTGCAAGTGGTGAAGCAGGGATGCAGTTGTCTCTCTGTCTCTCTATATCCCTTCTAGATTCCTGGTTGTCCCTATCTGATAAATAAAGACAATGAAAGGAAGGAAGAAATAAAGAAAAAAGGAAGAAAGAAAGACAGAAAGAGAGAGAGAGAGAGAAAGAGAGAGAGAAAGAAAGAAAGAAAGAAAGAAGAGAGAAAGAAAGAAAGAGAGAAAGGCAGGCAGGCAGGCAGGCAGGCAGGCAGGCAGGAAGGAAGGAAGGAAGGCAGGCAGGAAGGCAGGCAGGCAGGAAAGGAGGAATACGTCAGAAGCATACAAGCCCAAGGTTGCGTATCTCAGTAAGTAAAATTATCCATAAGTTACAATGTCTAGTTGTCAAAGAAAACACTTTAGATTTTAAAAATAACTTTCATGGAAAGAAGCCGGGAGCTGCACTGAATGTATATAATGTGGGAGCTCTGTGGTGTCTCAATATAGTACAGACTCAGTTCTCTACTTTTCATGAAGACATTTCAGTCTTGACGTACAAGGGAGTTTCACATGAGGTACAAAGACCACCGCTCAGTTATATGTGGCACTCAGGATTGAACCAGGGGCCTCGGGTATGGAAGTTTGATGTTCTACCAGTAGAGTTACTGGGTTGTCGGGAAAGTCACGATGCATCGTTGCATAGGAGAACAGAGAAAAACACTCCACAACTTCTACAGCTGCCACTAGCAGCCCAGCCATCAGCTCCCTCTTTGTAAGGACTGCTGATACTGAGTGCTGCTGGTGCAAAACTGAATGCACAGTTAACAACAGACCAAATAGGTCAACCACAGCCCTTGCCATAGAGGACTACAGGATACATTGCCCTGCCTTTTACTGAAGACAAACTCGATCAGTCTCTTACTGTCCTTTTACGTGGTATCTGACTTGCAAACAAAAGTAATGAGGGATGTAAAGAAACGGAAAAACATTAACCATATCAACATGGAAAAAAGTTAATAGAGATACACCTCCAAGGAGCCAGATTCATGCAACTATTAGTTTAAAATGTAAACATTACCACAGTGCATACATTAAATGATCTGAGAGGGGAAGTAGGGTGGTAGCACAGTGGATTAAGCACATGTGGTGCAAAGCACAAAGACTGGTGGGAGAGTCCTGGTTCGATTCCCTGCAGGGGAGTCGCTTCACAGCAGTGAAGCAGGTCTGCAAGTATATATCTTTCTCCTCCTGCTCTGTCTTCCCTCCTCTCTCCATTTCTCTCTGTCCTATCCAATGACAAAAATAAAAAACAAGGACAACAAAAGGGAATAAATAAAAATATTTAAAAAATAAATAAATGATCTGAGAGAAAAATTTAGAGCTTGTGAATAGAGGTATAATTTCAGTGCATAAGTGGCAACTATAGACAATACTAAATAAAGTAGATCTGATTAAAATAGTTACAATGTGAAACCACTTTTATGTGTTTACAAAACATATAATCCATGCTGTTACAAGCCGGAAAATGTTTAATTTAGCAGCACCATTCTTGGGGTGTATACAAAGGGTATAGAAACAATTCAAACATAGTTCATAAACGCATTATTCACAATAATGCGGATGTGAAAGCAACCTAATTGTCCATAGACAAATAACTGGATGAATAAAGGTTGGGATATATATTCGATGGAATACTACTCTGCAGTTAAAACATGATAGTGTATCTATCCTTCAAGACACACCGGATGGAACTGGAGTTGGCTATGAATAACTCATTAAAAAGATGAAAAATAGTTACTGGGTTGTTTCATTCATTTGTTGAAAATAGAGAATTGAAGCACATGCACTGGAAAAAATAAAAATGAACAAAAATCACAGAAGTATCCACATTGTCTCTAAGATTTATAAGAAGTAGGCTAATCGGGGGTCGGGCTGTGGCGCAGTGGGTTAAGCGCATATGGCGCAAAGCGCAAGGGCCGGTATAAGGATCCCGGTTCGAGCCCCTGGCTCCCCACCTGCAGGAGAGTCGCTTCACAGGCGGTGAAGCAGGTCTGCAGGTGTCTGTCTTTCTCTCCCCCTCTCTGTCTTCCCCTCCTCTCTCCATTTCTCTTTGTCCTACCCAACAACAACATCAGTAACTACAACAATAAAACAAGGGCAACAAAAGAGAATAAATATTAAAAACAGACAAGTAGGCTAATTATTGACAGAGGTGAATAGAACAGAAGTCCAGTGGTAGTTGCAATGTGAAGCTTTCCCCTGTAAAGTTACACTTTTGTAAAGCATTATTAAATCAGAGCCAAGGTTGTTTTTTTTTTTAATTTTTTATTTAAGAAAGGATTAATGAACAAAAACATAAGGTAGGAGGGGTACAACTCCACACAATTCCCACCACCCAATCTCCATATCCCACCCCCTCCCCTGATAGCTTTCCTATTCTTTATCCCTCTGGGAGCATGGACCCAGGGGCATTGTGGGATGCAGAAGGTGGAAGGTCTGGCTTCTGTAACTGCTTCCCCGCTGAACATGGGCATTGACTGGTCGGTCCATACTCCCAGTCTGCCTCTCTCTTTCCCTAGTAAGGTGTGTCTCTGGGGAAGCTGAGTTCCAGGACACATTGGTGGCGTCTTCAGTCCAGGGAAGCCTGGCCAGCATCCTGGTGGCATCTGGAACCTGGTGATTGAAAAGAGAGTTAACATACGAAGCCAAACAATTTGTTGAGCAATAATGAATCCCAAGCTTGGAATAGTGGAGAGGAAGTGTTAGGGAGGTACTCACTGCAAACTCTAGTGTACTTCTGCTTTCAGGTATATATTTTGCAGTAGTTTATGGATACGTGTGAACATAAGCTCTCTCTCACAGAAACTGGTGTGTATCTAGGTTATGGGACTTTGTTAGGAAGTGAACTACCTGAGATGAAATTAGAGTGTACTATAAAAGGAAAGGTCTCACCCGAGTAATGAAGCTGAAGGGTTGTCATTCCACACGTGAAGTCTCTGGACACAGTCTGAGGTGAAGCATGTTGAAGTGGCAATCGTTGCATTGGTTAGGTTGTGATCGGCGGATGCAATATTATTTGGTTTGGATTGGGAGACGCATACGGGAAAGTGGGCCCTGTCCAAGGGTTCCAGGACTGGGGGAAGTAGGGGCTCTATAGTGGAGATGTGAGGTTCCTGCTGTCTTAGGGTTCAAAAAGACAATCGATAGTTAATGTTATCATCACACTATTTGGTAATTGGGTTAACTTTGAAAAGTCCTTTGTTATGGTTTGCTGTACAGTATCCAGTATCTTGTATATAGCTGTGCTATTGGATGCTTCTAATCTACTTGGTCTAGGCTTTTGAGAGAGTCCGCATATCAATTACACAGCCTATATATTAAAAAGATTCAGTTTGTGTTTTGAGAAATTTTGAGACATACAATTGATTTTCCCCCTCTCATATTAATTAACTACTGATTTATATGTCTACATTTTGCTAGGAGTGTGCATAAACACCATTCCCACCACCAAAAGACTGTGACCCATCCCTCCCACCCACTCACACCCCCCACTGGCCCAGGAAGCTGCATGTCTACCCCTCACCACAGGGTTTTTACTTTGGTGCCCTACTTACAATTTGGTCAGGTCCTGCTTTTAGTTTCCCTTTCAGATCTTCTTACTCAACTTCTGTTGATGAGTGGGTTCATCCCATACTCATCTTTATCTTTCTGACTTAGTTCACTTAACATAATTCCTTCTAGCTCTGTCCAAGATGGGTCAGAGAAGGTGGGTTCATTGTTCTTGATAGCTGCATAGTATTCCATTGTGTATATATACCACAGCTTTCTCAGCCACTCATCTGTTGTTGGGCACCTGGGTTGCTTCCAGGTTTTAGCTCTTATGAATTGTGCTGCTATGAACATAGGAGTATACACCTCTTTTTGGTTGGGTGTTATGGAGTCCTTGGGGTATAACCCCAGGAGAGGAATTACTGGATCATATGGAAGGTCCATGTCTAGCCTTGTGAGAGTTTTCCAGACTGCTCTCCACAGAGGCTGGACCAATTGACATTCCCACCAGCAATGTAAAAGGGTTCCTCTGTCCCCACATCCTCTCCAGCATTTGTTGCTGCTGTCCTTTTTGATGTATGCCATTCTTACAGGAGTGAGGTGGTATCTTAGTGTTGTCTTAATTTGCATTTCTCTGACAATCAGTGACCTAGAGCAGTTTTTCATATGTTTGTTAGCCTTTTGGATCTCCTCTGAGGTGAATGTTTTGTTCATATCCTCTGCCCATTTTTGGATGGGGTCATTTGCTTTTTTGGTGCTAAGTTTGCTGAGCTCTTTATATATTTTGGTGATTAGTTTCTTGTCTGATGTCTGGCATGTGAAGATCTCCCATTCTGTGAGGGGTCTCTCTGTTTGTTTAATAGTTTCTTTGGATGTGCAGAAGCTTTTCAATTTGATGTAGTCCCATTGGTTTGTTTCTGCTTTAGTCTTCCTTGCAATTGGGTTTTATTCATCAAAGATGTCCTTGAGGTGTAGGTGGGAAAGTGTTTTACCAATGTTTTCCTCTAAGTATTTTCCTCTAAGTATTGTTTCTGGTCTGACATCTAGGTCTTTGATCCATTTGGAGTTGATTTTTGTTTCTGGTGAGATAAAGTGGTTCAATCTCATTCTTCTGCATGTTTCAACCCAGTTTTCCCAGCACCATTTATTGAAGAGAGCCTCCTTTTTCCATTTAATCCTTTGGGCCCCCTTGTCAAAGATTAGATGCCCATAGGTGGTGGATTTACTTCTGGGCTTTCAATTCTGTTCCACTAGTCTGTGTTCCTATTTTTGTTCCAGTACCATGCTGTTTTGATGATGATGGCTTTATAATATAGTTTAAGGTCTGGGAGTGTGATGCCTCCATTTCTGTTTCTTTTCCTCAAGATGTTTTTGGCAATTCTAGGTGTTTTCAGGTTCCAGATAAATGATTGTAGTGTTTGTTCTATTCTCTTAAAGAAGCTTGGTGGAACTTTGATGGGTATTGCATTAAAGTTGTATATGGCTCTGGGGGGAATATTCATTTTGATGATATTTATTCTTCCAATCCATGAGCATGGGATATCTTTCCATCTCTTGGTATCAGTTTCTATTTCCTTGAGTAGCGACTCATAGTTTTCAGTATACAAGTCTTTCACTTCTTTGGTCAACTTTATTCCTAGGTATTTGATTGCTTTTGCTGAAACAGTAAATGGGAGTGATTTCTGGATGTCTTCTTCTTCAGATTTAGTGTTTGCATAATGAAATGCCACTGATTTTTGTACATTGATTTTGTAGCCTGATACCTTGCTATATTGCCTAATAACTTCCAGTAGTTTTCTACTGGATTCTTTAGGTTTTTCTATGTATACTATCATATCATCTGCAAATAGTGAGATCTTGACTTCTTCCCTTTCAATCTGTATTCCTTTGATTCCTTTCTCTTGCCTGATTGCTATGGCAAGAACTTCCAATACTATGTTGAAGAGTAACGGTGACAGTGGACAGCCCTGTCTAGTCCCCGATCTGAGGGGGAATGCTTTCAGCTTCTTTCCATTGAGTATGATGTTGGCTGTAGGTTTGCTATATATAGACTCCACTATCTTGAGGAATTTCCCATCTATTCCCATTTTTTGTAGAGTTTTGTGCATGAATGGGTGTTGGACTTTGTCAAAGGCTTTCTCTGCATCTATTGAGATAATCATATGGTTTTTGGCTTTGCTTTTATTGATGTAGTGAATGACATTTATTGACTTACAGATGTTGAACCAGCCTTGCATTCCTGGGATGAATCCCACTTGGTCATGATGAACAATCTTTTTGATATGCTGCTGTATCCGGTTGGCCAAGATCTTGTTTAATATTTTGGCATCTATGTTCATCAGAGATATTGGTCTGTAGTTTTCCTTTTTTGTTCTGTCCCTATCAGCTTTTGGTATCAGGGTGATGTTGGCTACATAAAAGGTGGAAGGGAGTATTCCTGTTTCTTCAATCTTATGGAATAGCGTAAGAAGTATGGGTATTAACTGTTTCCTGAATGTTTTGTAGAATTTGTTTGTGAAGCCATCTGGTCCAGGACTTTTGTTGTTGGGGAGATACTTAATAACGGTTTCAATTTCTTTGTCTGTGATTGGTGCATTTAGATTTTGTAGTTCTTCTTGGCTCACCAAGGTTTTTTTTTTTTTTTAAAGATTTTATTTATTTTATTAATGAGAAAGATAGGAAGAGAGAGAAAGAGCCAGGCATCACTCTGGTACATGTGCTGCCAGGAATTGAACTCAGGACTTCATGCTTGAGAGTCTAGTTCTTTTGCCACTGTGCCACCTCCCGGACCACAGACCAAGGTTTTTTAAAGAGACAATATTTACCTACATTAATACCAAGAACAACAGAATGGGACGAGAAAGAATGGAGGTAAAATATTCCCTATTTCAATTGACATGTGAATATGTGTGCTATAAAATTGCTAAGAGTCAGGCTGCTGCACTAAGCAGTTGGAATCATACCAAGATTTTATATGATATAGTCAGAATGTTATAACTTCTCAACAAATAGGTTATCCAATAAGATGCATAAAATTCATGATAGTAAAGTTGTCAGAATCCACCATGCTGTCTTACACCTAAACATTTATTTAAATTGTCTTTGAACAATGTCTTTGCAGAGCACAAGGTTTTAATTTGAGTGAAGTAAGGCTTACAATTGTTTAGTGCCAAAGTCCTTTGGAGCAGTGTCTGAAAAGTCATTGTCAGATCTGCTTCATCTAGACTTTCTATGTTCTCAGGGTATTGCATTTAAGATTTTAGTCTGTGGATAATATGTATTTAATTATCATGATTGTTGTGATGGCTGTGTACACTGATTGCATATATCTCCCTGTCCCAGACCTTTTTGTTGAAGAAGTCTCTTTCCCTATGAATTTTACTTAATTTATCCTTTATTTAAAAAGCTAGTTGAAATCTTGCTGTGGGTTTTATTTGGTTCTCTCTTTTATATTCTACTTTCCTTTTTTTATTCACTGATATCACACTGCCTTTACATCTGTAGCTTTACAGTAAGTCTTGAAGTGCAGTCGTTTCATTCCTTCAATTTAATCCGCTCCCTTTCAACATGGTGCTGGCTATTCTGGAGTCTTTTCTGCTCTCTACAAAGTTTAGAGACTTTACATATGGGGGCCAGGTGCTGACACACCTGGTTAAGGGAACTTATTATGATTCACTGGGCACCTGGTTCAAGCCCCTGGTCCCCACCTGCAGGAGGAAATCTTCACAAGTGGTGAAGCAGAGCTGCAGGTTTCTCTCTGCATCTCTATCCTCTCTACCTTTCCCTTTCTCTCAAATTCTCTTTATTCTATCAAAGTAAATAAATAAAGATTTTTTTTCTTAAAGAAACAGTTTGTCATATTCACAGATTTTTTATGGGTTTTTATTTTTGTCATTGCTGAGTCTTCTCCATGCTGGGATTATGTTTTGTTCTGAATTGGAAGAGAGGGACACGGATGCAGAGAGAAAGAGAGAGAAAGATGACAGGAACTAAGCATCCTCAGATGTGATGGAGGCCGGCTCCAACCTGGGCTCCACGCCTAGCAGAGCCGAGCAGTGAGTTCGACCTCCAAGTGATGAGGTTGTGATTTGCTCTGACTTAATTTACAGACCAGTTTGGTAGGAATTAGTATCTTGATAACAATCAGTATAAACATACTGAACATGAAATAGCCTTGATTCTTTTTTTCAATCTTTTTGTTAAATATTTATGTATTTCCTTTTGTTGCCCTTGTTTTATTGTTGTATTATTGTTATTGATGTCGCTCGTTGTTGGATAGAACAGAGAGAAATGGAGAGAGGAGGGGAAGACAGAGAGAGGGAGGTCTGGCTTCTCTAATTGCTTCCCCGCTGAACATGGGCGTTGACTGGTCGGTCCATACTCCCAGTCTGCCTCTCTCTTTCCCTAGTAGGGTGGGTCTCTGGGGAAGCTGAGCTCCAAGACACATTGGTGGGGTCTTCAGTCCAGGGAAGCCTGGCCGGCATCCTCATGTGTCCTGGAGACTGGGAGTATAGATCAACCAGTCAACGCCCATGTTCAGCGGGGAAGCAATTACAGAAGCCAGACCTTCTACCTTCTGCAACCCACAATGACCCTGGTCCATCCTCCCAGAGGGATGGAGAATGGGAAAGCTATTGGGGAGGGGGTGGGATATGGAGATTGGGTGGCGAGAATTGTGTGGCGTTGTACCCCCCTATGCTATGATTTTGTTAATGTCTCCTTTCTTAAATAAATTAATTAATTAAAAAAAACTGTTGAACATTTTTTTTAATTATCTTATGTATATATTGGATAAAGACAGAAATGAAGAGGGAAGAAGGAGATAAAGACAGTGAGAGAGGGAGTCGGGCTGTAGCGCAGCGGGTTAAGCGCAGGTGGTGCAAAGCACAAGGACCGGCATAAGGATCCCGGTTCGAACCCCGGTTCCCCACCTGCAGTGGAATCGCTTCACAGGTGGTGAAGCAGGTCTGCAGGTGTCTGTCTTTCTCTCCTCCTCTCTGACTTCCCCTCCTCTCTCCATTTCTCTCTGTCCTATTCAACAACGACAACAACAATATTAACTACAACAATAAAACAACAACGGCAACAAAAGGGAATAAATAAATAAAATAAATATTAAAAAAAAAAAGATAGTGAGAGAGGAGGTCGGGCGTTGGCACAGTGGGTTAAGCGCATGTGGCGCAAAGCACAAGGACCTGTGTAAGGATCTGGGTTCGAGCCCCAGGCTCCCCACCTGCAGGGGAGTCGCTTCACAGGCGGTGAAGCAGGTCTGCAGGTGTCTGTCTTTCTCTCCCCCTCTCTGTCTTCCCCTCCTCTCTCCATTTCTCTCTGTACTATCTAACAATGACGGCATCAACAACAATAACTACAAAACTACAACAACAATAAAAAGAAAACAAGGACAACAAAAGGGAAGATAAATAAATGAATATTTTAAAATGGGGTGAGAGACAGACACCTGTAGGGCTGCTTCACCATATGTGAAGCTTTCCCCTTACAGGTGGGAGCCGGGGACTTGAAGCGGGATCCTTGTGTATTTCAACATGTGCACTTAGCCAGGTGTGCCACCACCCAGCTCCTTAGTTCTTGTTTCTTTATTTAACATTATCTTATCCATGTTATGTTTTCCTCAGAGATGATTTGTGAGTCACATTAGACTCTTGGATTCTTTTATTAATTATCTTCTTGTGGTTTGGGAGGTGGCACAGTGATAAAGCTTTAGACTCTCAAGCTTGAGGTCCGGAATTCAATCCCCAGCAGCACATGTACCAGAGTGATGTCTGGTTCTTTCTCTCTCCTCTTGTCTTTCTCATAAATACATAAAATCTTTTTTTAAAAAAGTCTCCTTTGAATATCTCACTTCCTATGATTCCTTCAAGCTCCATCCAAGGTGAGTTGAAGAAGGTAGATTCATCCTTAGTAATAGCTGAGTAGTATTCCATTGTGTATATAGACCACAGTTTTCTTAGCCACTCATCTTGATGGCTAAGATTATTGACCTATTTTAGATAAACACTTAGTCATGATGTTTACCACTATCTTTATTACATTGTTGTTCTTATTTTGAGAATGTGGGGCTTCTCGTTTAATTTTACCACTCATGGGATACTTTTTAATTAGATGGAAAGACCAAATAGAAAGAAAGGAGAGAGAGTGTGGCATGGAAACTCCCCTTGTGCTACGATGATGCTCTTAGATGTTCCAAAGATGCCAACCAGACCTGCACACACGGCAAGGTATGTACCCTGCCCTGTGAGCTCTCCGTCTTAATATCATCGCTCTCTTATAATCAACAAACTCTGTTTTGTAAGAGACTTTCACTCTGTTGAACATATCCACTGTTCACATTGTCCAGGAAGTGCCATGATGAATTCACCTACTTTCCAACTTATTATGGCAAAATGTATCATTTAAATTCACAAGTTATTTACTATCAAAACAATGCAAACAGAATTTTATCATGTTCTGGTCTCCATGTAACTGACTCCTTCAATTTATTTAGGAAAGTGATACATTCCTAAAACATGATCACCTTGAGTGATTTAGTCAAGCTCTATGTTTAGTCCTTTCCTGTATCCCACAGTTTCTAAGGCGTATGTCTATCCTCATAGACTTCAAACATTTCTGAGTGGTGATGATGGTGTGGGTAGTAATTAGGATGATAGCACCAACAATAATAATGTCTACATTAAACTGTATACAGAAAACTGATCTCAAGTCAGATTTCTCAGCTAGAATACGTTCTTATTCTACCTGAAAAATTTGACTTGAGATCAGTTTTCTCTTATTAACTGTACACTTTATTTTATTTTTGCTATATTTAGGTGTACTTAAAATTGTAACTGTCATGTTTCACAGTATAACATAATAAGAAGTGGTTTCATATTTCGATAGAAGGTATTAGCATTTGAGGTGTATGTTGGTTAATTACATCTGCTACACCAGTATCTGAATGAGTAACTAGAAACACCATTTCCTTAAACTTGGCATTGATCTATCCTGCAGTTAATTTAAAATAAGCATATCCTGGGATACTGCATGAGATTCTATAGTTCTCTGGGGCACTTTTTATGACAGATGGTCATATTTCATTAAATAATGATAATATACATCTCTTAGTTTACTTGCTACTAGAAATTCTTCTCAACTAAAATTCTAAATGTATCTGGTGCCGTACACACCCTATTTTGCTAGTCCATTTCCATTTCTCTTGATGCCCAAATTCATCTTTTATTTTGAAGTCATTTTTGTTCTGATAGAGCTATTCATTTTGCAAGTACGTAATCTGAACACTCTGTCCTTTTATTTGCCTGCTTCGCAAGCTGCAAGCTGAATAGTTTTGCTGCAAACACCTAGTCATATTAACAGAGATATTTGCTTTTTATTGGTTTATGTAAATATATATATATATATTAGGTAGTTGGTAAAGACTTGTTTGCAACAATTTATTTTCTTAATATTGAACTTGTGTACATTTCCATATTATTGTGCATCGTGGTTATAGAATCATAATGCCAGAAACAAAAAACACTGTTTCAGTGAATTCTACATCCAGTGAATTCAAAGTGGCTTTGAGCAACAAAGCATGTACAGTTTTCAAGAACACCGCTGTAAAAGAATTGAGCTTCAGATGATAACAATGATCCCTGAACGTACTATAGCTTCTAGGACATGGCGAGGTTCTGGTGGTGAACCAGGCTCTAAGTGAGTGTGAGAGAGTTTTACAGAAACCTGTCATGGGGAGATGAGATATCCTGCCCAGGTGTCAACTCCTGCACCGAAAGTTACTGAAGAGAATTGAATTGAACCAAGACTACCTGAGACTAGCAATTATTTTAAAACTTGCAAAATATTTTAATAGCAGAAATATTAAAAAGTGAACATGGAAATGGAGCTTTAGATCATTTGTATGAGCACTATATATCACGCAGAATAGAGCATGCCATCTTGACAAATGGCATTCTGCAAATGGATCCTAATCATGACTATGTATTTGTGTATGTATGTGCTAATGCTTCAGCTAGTTGCTACACTTCTAGATGTAAGTACTGCTCTGCATACAGACTTTTCTTTCATCTAAGTTATTTTTCACAGTGGTTGAAGATGCATTATACTTCATAGTGCAATTCGTGGGAGTTGGGTGGTGGCGCAGCTGGTTAAGCACACGGTGCAAAGTGCAAGGACCAGCGGAAGGATCCCGGTTCGAGTCCCCGGCTCCCCACCTGCAGGGGAGTCGTTTCACAGGCGGTGAAGCAGGCCTACAGGTGTCTTTCTCTCCCCCTCTCTGTCTTCCTCTCCTCTCTCCATTTCTCTCTGTCCTATCCAACAACAATGACATCAATAACTACAACAATGTTAAACAACAAGGGCAACAGAAGGGAAAATAAATACAAAATAAAAATAAATAAAAAATAGTGCAATTTGTAAGCAAATAAATTATATATATATATATATATATATATATATATATACACTTACAACTATATATAGTGATTTTAAAATTGTGGCAAATATCTATCAGGTCAATGTAAATAAGTGTCTTCAGTTGTTTATATGCTTGTAGTGCTCCCCCCTCCTTCTCTCCTCTTAACTAAATGAATGAATAAAAAGATAAATATTTGGACTGACCAGATGACTCTGGATTTGATATCTGACACTGCTTTAAATATATATCTTAACAATAAGTATAAGTGGGAGTCAGGCAGTAATGCATGTGGCGCAAAGCGCAAGGACCGGCCTAAGGTTCCCAGTTCAAGCCCCCGGCTCTCACCTTCAGGGGAGTCGCTTCATTAGTGGTGAAGCAGGTCTGCAGGTGTCTATCTTTCTCTCCCCCTCTCTGTTTTCCCTTCTCTTCTCCATTTCTCTCTGTCCTATCCAATGAGTACAGCAATAACAACAAAAATAATAAACCACAATAATGATAAAAAAACAACAAGGACAACAAAAGGGGAAAAATAGCCTCCAGGAGCAGTGGATTCATAGTGCAGGCACCAAGCCCCAACAATAACCTTGGAGGCAAAAAAAAAAAAAACAAACAACTTATAAGTATAAGTAACTAAATTTTCAGTTTTGTCAATACTATTATTTCAATTAACATACTTTTAATAATAATATTTTATTTTTTCCCTTTTGCTGCTCTTGTTGTAGTTATTGTTGTTATTGATGTTCTTGTTGTTGTATAGGACAAAGAAATGGAGAGAGGAGAGGAAGACAGAGAAGGGGAGAGAAAGACAGACACCTGGAGACCTGCTTCACAGCTTGTGAAGGGACTCCCCTGCAGGTGGGGAGCTGGGGGCTCAAACTGGGATCCTTGTGCCAGTTCTTGAGCTTTGCGCCACCTGCACTTAACCCGCTGTGCTATCGCCCAACTCCTTAATTAACATACTTTTAAGAGGGAAAAGTTTCATGTCAAAAAGCAATTGTTGGGGCTGGTGGTGGCACACCTGGTTGAGCGCACATGTTACAATGAGCAAGGACCCAGGTTCCAGTCCCTGGTCCCCACCTGCAGGAGGAAAGCTTTAGAAGTGCTGAAGCAGGGCTGCAAGTGTCTCTCTGTCTCTCTTTTTCTCTATCCACCCCTTCCCTCTTGATTTCTGGCTGTCTCTATCTAATAAATAAATAAAGATTTAAAAAGCAATTGTGACCAGCAATTTTCATGTTTTTATAAATTATTAATTCTGTTTTCAGCGAAATCTGTAAACGGGAGATAAAATTGAACGTACTTTTGTTAGCTGAGAAGCTCTCATTCTGTAGTTCTTCGAGGTATCTTAGGATGTCAAAAAGAAAGACACCTGCTATCAAGGAAGTGCCTGAGTGACTAGAGTATTGACCGAAAAGTGAGAGGCGCTGAATGCTGTCCTACACAGCATGTGCCAGGCGCCTGGTTCTCTGTCTCTTTGTCAGGAAATGGATAATATATATTCCAGTAAATAACCATGTAAATTGCCTACCGTCCTTTCCCCCCTTATTTTTTGTTTCTGTTATTCTTGATAGGACAGAGGGAAATTGAGAAGGAAGGGGTAAGGGAGACAGAGGGAGAGAGACAGACACCTGCAAACCTCCTTCGCCATGAGTGCAGGCCCTCCCTGCAGGTGGGGAGTAGGGCTCAAACCTGGGTCCTTGAGCATGATGATATGTGTGCTTCACCGAGTCCACCACCACTCAAGTCTCTTGTTTCAGTTTTATTGACTTAACTCGTATGTATTGTGTGACATCCGCAGTAACGTCTTTCTATATATATCCAGGAGGATACATCTACGCAAGAACAAGCTGACTGCAGAAGGAAAGCTGTGAAAAGGAGTATAATAGTTATTAGTAAATCACTCAATACATCTTGTCTTTCCCACAGGAAACTCGTTTAGGCTCTGCAATGTAATTTCCATCAGGAAACAGATATGATGATCTTAATGATTCAAATCGAAACACTTCCGTTCTCGTCAGGTGGCAGGTTAATTTTCTATGCAGTCAGCTAATTAGATATATAAACTTTATTGCTACGGACTTTTAGAAAAAGGGACTCAGGGAGTCGGGTGGTAGCTCAGCGGGTTAAGCACATGTGGCGCAAAGCGCAAGGACAGGTGTAAGGATCCTGGTTCGAGCCCCCAGCTCCCCACCTGCTGGGGAGTTGCTTCACAGGCGGTGAAGCAGGTCTGCAGGTGTTCATCTCTCTCTCCCCGTCTCTGTCTTCCCTCCTCTCTCCATTTCTCTCTGTCCTGTCTAACAATGATGACATCAATAACAACATCAATAACTACAACAACAATGAAAAACAACAAGGGCAACAAAAGGGAAAATACATATAAAAATTAAATAAATAAATAAATTTTTAAAAAGGAATTCAAGGAATGGGAGAGGTCACCTGGAAGCCTAGGATATACTGACTGTGGGCAAGAACCTGGCATGAGCCCCTGCTCACCATATGGGAGCATTTGAATAGGAAGGCTTTGCAAACCTTGGGGGGCATTTCTCTCTCTCTCTCTCTCTCTCTCCCTCTCCCTCCGTCCCTCCCTCCTTCCCTCTCCTTCTTTCTCTATATCCCCTCCCCATCTCTCTCCCTCCAACTTAAAAAAAATAATTAAATTCCTGGGAGATTCCTAGAAGAAAAAAAAAGGAAGGAATGAAAGGGAGTTCATATATTTCTTTGTTTTTTAGATATGTTTACTCTAATTCTTTATTAAGAAAATTGGTTGAAGGGTCTGGGTGGTGGTGCACATGTCACAATGTGCAAGGACCCAGGTACAAGCCCCCAGACCCCACCTGCAGGGGGAAAGCTTTGCAAGTGGTGAAGCAGGGCCGCAGGTGAGGCTCTCTGTTTCTTTTCCTTTCTATCTCCCTCTCCCCTCTCAATTTCTGTCTCTATACGATAAATAAAGATTTTTTAAAAAAGAAAATTGTTTGGGGGACTCGTGGTGGCTCACCTGATTAAGCATCACCATGTGTGGACTTGGGTTTGAACCCCGCTCCCCAACTGCAGAGGGAACATTTCACTGTGGTGAAGCAGATCTGCAAGTGTCTTTCTCCCCCTCTATCCTGCCCTCCATTTCTACCTGTCCTGCCAAATAAAATAAGAACACACACACACACACGCGCACACACACACACACACACACACACACACACACACACACACACGGCCATCAGGAGCTATAGATTCTTGGCGAGGAATCAGCATAATGGTTATGCAAAAGATTTCCATGCCTAAGGCTCCGAAGTCCTAGGTTCTAGTCCCAGCAGCACCATAAGCCAGAGCTGAATAGTTCTCTGGTTCCTCTCTGTGTCACCTTCCTCTCTGCATTGCTCTGTCACAATATAAATAAATAAATAGAGAAAGAAAGAAAGAAAGAAAGAAAGAAAGAAAGAAAGAAAGAAAGAAAGAAAGATGTGGATTTGCAGTGCTGCTGCTAACAGAGCCCCAGGGATAACCCCATTGGCCAAAGGGAAAAAAAAAGTTTCCTAACTGTTCTGAATATTAAAAATATCTGTTCATTTCTTTACTGTTGTTTCCCCTTTTCATTGTCACCGGAGCTGCACTGCTCCAGGCCAACTTGTTCAGGTAGAAAGGCAGAGGCACAGTCGGGGAGGCAGAGAGGGAGACGCCACTGCACCACAGTTCCCTTCAGAGTGGTGGGAACTGGGCTTCAGCCTCAGGGGTGCCTGGACAAAGCAGGATGCTATCAAAGTAGCGCTCCTGCCAGCGCACAGTCAGTCATTATCATAAAGAGACTGAATCATC